>NW_019154107.1:17173700-17207947 GCF_002288905.1 Enhydra lutris kenyoni | reverse complement strand
GCCTGTAATTTCCTTTTGTTGTCTGATTGCTGAGGCTAGGACTTCTAGTACTATGTTGAATAGCAGTGGTGATAACGGACATCCCTGCCGTGTTCCTGACCTTAGCGGAAAAGCTTTCAGTTTTTCTCCATTGAGAATGATATTTGCAGTGGGTTTTTCATAGATGGCTTTGATAATATTGAGGTAAAAAAACATTTTATAACGGCAACAACAACAACAAAAAAAACATGAGTAATGCACAAAGAGAACATTTCTTTTTGCTGGCATTTCCTACAAAAATCTTGAAACTGACTCCTTTTTTTTTTTCTTTTTGCTTTAAACGGATGCCTACTGCTGAAAAAATAACTTTGATCAAGGGAATATAAGGTACTGCCAACCTAAATAAAAGAGCTAAACTGAGGCAAGCTCCAATGACCAGAAATGGAGTTTATATGGAAATAGCAAAGAGCCGCAGCCTGGGGAACACATGTTGCAGCGAGCTTCAAGCTAGTTCAGCGAGGGTTTGCGGAGGCTGTATTTACGGGTAAGGAGCGCAAAGGTGTGTGCGTGTGGTGGGAGGAGTTCAGCCAGAGTCCAAGCAGTAAGTTCATTGGCTCGACAATGGGGAGAGATTCTTGCTGGATGTTCATTGGTCAGGAGCTAAGTCCCGGTCTTCCATAAATCAGGCGCTTAGGGAACTCAGTCTTTAAGGTCTCAAGTTCTGTTGCTGTGAGGGCGAATGTGTGAGTCTTCGTTTGGTAGCCTCCAGTTCCATTTTAGAGACAGATCCTTTCACCCTATTTGATTCTTTAAAGAAAGGTCAAGCCCCAATAAAAATAAAAAATAAAAACAGAAACAGCTGAGTTGGTCAGCATAGCGACGGCATAGGTCGTCTCTCCTTTTTTGCCTGTCGTTGTAACAACTAAAATTCGGTATCCACCGGTGAACAAAGTGCCTCTGGCAAGTTGGGAGATTTAGAACTCTGCGGCAAGGGCTCGGGTGGGCGAGCGGGCCGGATCGTCTCGCCGGCCCGTGCACCGGCTTAGAGGTGCATGGGCCTGGCCATGGGTCCCCCCGGGAGCCAGCAGGAGCCTGCGAAGCGCTGCTTGGGACATGTCATGGAGGACTCAGCCCTCGTGCAAGTCCTGGTCTCCTGAGGACCTGAGGAGAGATTCCCCGCTCAGCTGGAGCTCAGCGAGAACGACTTTGAACGCAGCGAGAGGGTAAGAGGCACTTTGCTAGCGCCCGGCAAGGCGGCTGGACCCTCTCCTGGTGGGGAAGGGTGCCCGGCTTCCCCAGCGGCAGACCATGCTGCTGGAGAAACCTATTTCTCTGAGGCAGCACCCAGAGTGTTGAGATGGGTCCTCCTACGACTGGGACCGGGGCGGGGGGGGGGGGGGGGGGATCAGGACAGAGACAGGTGAAAAGTATCCAAGAGCATTAATGGGGCGTGGTTCCTGCTGACTGTATTCTGGACTCTGGAGGGAAGCCCGACCGTGAGCCTCTTCTTCAATACCACGTGATTCACGAGACAAGTGATGAAACCAAGCCCAGTGCAGCCTCAGACTTAATAAGTGGTCCAAAAAGTACTTGTTTCTCCCTTCTGATTCGCCCCCGCCCCAAATCCTGCCGATTCATCCTCTCTCAAATTATGTGTAACCATCCCTTCCCTTCTAGGCCCATTGCACCTGCCGTGGTCAGACACAGCATGCCTGGATTGCTGTACCTTTTTACCCTCCTGTGCATTCAGTTTGTTTTTCTTCGTATCAGGCAGATTCAACAGACTTGTGGAGATTCTCTCATCCCTTGCAGTGGAGATCATGTCTTCCTCAGCTTGAAATCCAAATCATTCAAGTCTTCATCCCTTCCATGCACCATCTTATCTCCACAGTTTTGCCCCCATCTGCCTGAAACCCAGAACTTGGGTGGGAGTCAGTCTCTCGCCCAGTACCTTTGCTTGTGCAGTTCAGTTTGCCTAAAGGACACTTCTCTCACACCTGCCTAGCAACACACGTTCCACCTTTCAAAACTCTGCTCAGAATCTTCCAGCAGAAAGTTGTTTAGATGTCAGATGTTTTCCATCTGAATTAATTTCTTCTTTCCCAGTTCTTTGTCTCTGTGCTTTATATCACTGTAGTTGTCCCACTGTCTCATTATCACTCGGGAATGAATGTTTCCCTCACTTTATTTCTGAGCCCTTGGAAGACAGGAACTTAATCATCTTTGCATCCACCACATTACCTAGTGTTGTTCCTTATGCATAGCATTCATTAATTGTCTTTTTACTTGAAGTGGATTTAGCATTTGCATCAAAAGCCCTAAGAGAATAGGATACGTACTCTTGGATTATGTCTCCTTATTAGTATAGTTCAGTGCTCTTTCTACCTACCACATAGTTGGGGCTAGTAAAAGTAGTTTCCAGGATATTACCACAGATTTAAATATGTTTATAAAAGCACTGCTCATAATTCAGCTGGGACCAAGGCTCTGCCTAGTTTGATTCTCTGTCTTACCCCACTTTTTCTCCGTTGGGCTACAAACACAGGATGAATGAAGTGAGCCCACCCAGTCCCCCAGTTCTGCCTCAGTGGTTCAGTGAATCGTTTGAGAATGACCTCTTTTATCCAACTCCCAGCCACTCCCCCACTTGTGCGTGGAAGGAATTCAAATAGGCACTCTTGTCTGGTTTTGCTAATGCCTTTGTTGCTGTCAGGCCTCTCCCTTTCTGTGCTTTGAATAGCCTTTTCCAACGGACACCTTGATAATCCGCCTGGCTCTTGATTTTATTTCTCCTTTTGACATCATCCCCCAGTTTTCATTGTTCGTTTATACCACACTGGTTTACTCCCAGCACATCCACACTCCTTAAAGAGGAGTGATGACACAGTAAGAAGAGGGAGGCATCTAAACTTCCTATCATGCACACAGAGATGATATGATTCCTGGAGATGCTTGTTAAGCCAGACAGCATCAGTCGTACCTGCACTTAGCCCCTGTACCCAGAAAGTATTTGTCAGTAGCAACTTTTTAATAGAAAAGCTGCTGAGAGAAAAGGATGAACAGTGGGCATTTAATTTTCTGTATGAACATGTGAGAGAAAGATGAAGAAGCCTTGACATCCTTGACTAAAACAGAAACAAGTTGGGGATTGACACAAAGGGATGGAAACAGAGTGAAATTCTAGCCTTAATCTGGTGGTCTAGAAGGTATGTCCTCAGGGGACGTTCTTTCGACATTTGACATCATTTTCATTTAAAAGACCTTTTTGTACTGGATTTATATATGGGTCCAGAGAGAACAGAGTGTGAAAATAAATTGAAGACAAAGAATCAGTTATAAACCATGTAAAGACCCATAGCAAAGTAGAAAATCTCCTGGAGATAAAGGGTTGACATGGAAAAGCACAGCAGTGTGCTGAACAGAGAAATAATCATTCATGGAGGCAAAGATTTCTGAGGATCATGCAATTTGTGGCAGTTTTATTATTTTACATAGCCTGTGTGCATTCGTCTACTCAAAAAAAATTTTTTTTTACAATCTTTATGTACCTAGCATAACAGAAGGTGTCTGGTGTTGGTATACAGAGACAATTGAAACAAAGTTCTGGCTCATGAACTTGCTGTCTGCTCTGCAAGTGGAAAATGATGATCTTTGCTAAGTCAGTGTATGATCTCTTTGCCTACACTTTTGTGATGTAAACCAGTGTAATATCCAATCCCAAAGAGACTTTACAGTTCTCTCCTTATTCATCCAAGTTATGACCCTTGTAACCTTAATTTGGGAAGAAATTTCTCTTCCTATGCAATATCCAGTTTTGCTTTTAACTTGGTGAGACCCTGTAAACTTGTCTCTTGAGGGATAGTCCTGGTTCTCCAGACAAAGGCCTGCAGAGCAATAAATTCTGCTTGTTTTTTTATCAGCACTGGTGGTCTTTGCATTTTGATCTGACACTAGTGAACTCTACTATGCATACACTAGGGAGTGATTATTTTATAGACAAGAGATGATCAATCAATTTTCAGTCATGTTGCATTGAGAGAACATAGGACAGTAGGATAGGTTAATCGGTTGTGAGGTATATCTTATAAAGGTGATTTTTGTAATACATATACGTGGCATTTTCAAAGTATTCATCGAGAAGATGAATAAATAGTACACGTTATTTTTACATATTCAATATCCAGTATTTTAAATTTCTTTGCTGTTTTATAAGGGCAATATACAAGGGTCATTCTTGAATTCCAGAATAGTCCACTGAGTTGACTGATGTGGGGAGATTTGGCCAACTTCAATGTCAACAGCATCTGGCAGTAAGGGAGAGAAGTAAATCAATATCATAATTTTAAAAAGGTGGGAATTTCTGTTGTACTTGGAGGGTGATTTTGGATTCCTCTCTCCACTGGCAGGCATTTGAAATACAAGCTGTTCTAATTAATATTTATTCTCAAATGCTATCTATCATTAGAATCATTTGTAAATATCTTTCAATCTTTATTTGTTTTAGAATATTTGGGCTTTATATTTCTCTAGTTTATAAATTTGATATTTGTCTGTCTAAATGGTCCCCAGTGTAGTCAGATATGAAGAAATATCTGAATCCTCTGGTCAGTCACAAGATACCAAAGGTGTCAAGAAGACACAAGGCAAGGTCATAATGTCAAATGCTCTCTGCTCCCCCTATCTTTTGTGGATTATTTTAATGTTAGAGGGGATTTGAAATTCGATCCAGAGTTTAAAATTTTCCTTTGGCAGTTTCTCTTTGTTTCAATTTCTCATAGAAACATTGGTCAGAATGTCTGTCATTTTATAGCTATGGTCCTAGTTCTTAACCTGTGGATAAACACCATCAGCTAATCCTTGAAGATTCTCCAAGCACAACCGGTCCTTGTTTTATTTTATTTTACTTTAAGAATCCAGTGGTGTTGGAAAAGGATTCTGGGAGAGGAAACTATTGCACTATAGTCTTTCCACTATTTCGTAGTCTAGCACTTGTGAATATCAGTGGCTCATAAAATCAAAGGGCATGAAATCATTTCAGAGACTAGAGCAAGTTGAATGGGGAGGAGGAGGAGTAAACAGAAAGAGGTCTAATAATGTCCACAAACTTCTTCCTTATCTCTAGAGTGCAAGGGACATGCTATATAGTGTTCACATTTGTAGCTTCATATGGTAAAAGGAGTCTGAAAAAGCAATAAAAAATTTTACTAGGAGTTTCTTATTTGAGGACCACAATTTTGCTTACTAGCAAGTGAATTTCCTGCAGAATGGAAGATAAGATTTTTCTGGAAATCTGGGTATTTTACATAAAACTTACACTATCCTTAAAGATAATACCTACACTGTTTTGAGTTTTTTTTGTGTGTGTGTGATGATTTGAAATTTGTAGATTCTTTGAACGTTGGTCAAGTATCTATTAATTCACTCACATGTTTATACCTTTTACTTAATAAATAGGTGTTAAGTGCTGCTCTGAGCTAGCTACAGTACCCAACTTTGAGATATAAAGACAAATGATCCCTGATCGGATCTTCCCTGCAAGTGCCCCCTGACTAGTGGGGAAGACAAGTGTAAACAGATAGTTTTCAGGCCATCTAAAAGGTGCTATAATTGAGACCTTGGTGTGGAAACACAGAGGTGGGAATCTAGCTGGGGAGCAAGGAAAAGCTTTAAGGAAGGCATTACATTTGATCAGGATATTAATGGAGTTGGAGTCTTCCAGGTATAGAATGGAAGTATGAACTCTCCGGCTGGCATGCCCAGGAACCAGTAAGCAATGGCTAGAGCTCATTGGGTTGAGGAATGACAGGAAAAAAATGGGAACAAATATAGGTGGGAACAGAGGAGGTTCAGTAGTTGACATTCTTAGTTCAGGGATAGAAATAGTTATATGGAATTTAGAACACGAGTTGGATTCTGATATAAATTTTGTGACCTATTGGTGAGCTGTTACAAGTCAAAAGCAAAACTAAACATGATAATGCTTATAGGAAGCTTATAAAAACAGTGGTTCTCAAACTCTAGTATACATTAAAGTTATCAGAGTTGATTGCAAAAAATGCAGTTATAGGGTTCACTCTCCTTCGTTCTGATTCAGTATATTTGGGGCTGGATGCAAGAATCTACATTTTAACAAGTACTCCAGGTGACTCAGAGATTCACATGTTAAGACAAAATATTGAATAAGAGAAGGGCATGGATACAGCTCTAAAAAACAAACATTTAAAGAGCAGTGAGTGGAGAGAAGAGGCGGTGGTGGAAACTGAGAAGGAACTGGTTGGAAGGAGAAATATCTAGATCCTGCTCCTGAGGTAAGGGTCTAGCTGTCAAGGGTGCTGCCTCCGCTGAGCCAACCACAGCGAGTCATAGATTCTAAACAGACTGGACAAGGTGAAGTATTTGCCCCTGGGAAAGGATTGGTTAAGGGGAGACTGTAAGGAGTCTGGGGAAAGTTCTGAGACTTTTATCTAATTCCCCTGTAAACACTTTATTGACATTTACTTGCAGTAAGAAAAACTGGCATTTATTTAGCGTCTTTCTTCTGACAAGTCAGTATTATAAGGTTTGTGGCAACCTTGTTAGTCCTTTTATTTCTAAAAATGTCTTCATTTTGTCCTTTTGAATTACATTTTGCTGGGTATATAATTCTGGGTTCATAATTGGTTTTTTGTCTTAACACTTTGAAGCTATTATCCTATTTTCTCTGCCCTTTCTTGTGGACAGTGAGAAATATACTGTTTATCAAATTGCCGCTAACATTCAGATTAACTGGGGCGCCTGGGTGGCTCAGTTGGTTAAGTGTCAGACTCCTGATTTCAGCTCAGGTCATGATCTCAGGGTTCTGGGATTAAGCCCTGAGTCAGGCTCACTGCTCAATGGGGAGCCTGCTTAAGATTCTCTCCCTCTCTGTCTCCCTCTGTGCCTCCTACCCCTTCCCCCCCAACTCAGGCTCTCTATATCACTCTCTAAAATAAATAAATAAATCTTTTTTTAAAAAAACTACTTAAATAAACTGAGTTCATTTTAACTTAATTTTTTAAAATAATTTTTTAAAATTTATTTTCAGCATAACAGTATTCATTGTTTTTGTACCACGCCCAGTGGTCCATGCATTCCATGCCCTCTCTAATACCCACCACCTGGTTCCCCCAACCTCCCACCCCCCCACCTCTGCAAACCCTTCTGATTGTTTTTCAGAGTCCATAGTCTCTCATTGTTCACCTCCCCTTCCAATTTCCCCCAACTCCCTCCCCCTAACTCCCCATGTCCTCCATGCTATTTGTTATGCTCCACAAATAAGTGAAACCATATGATAATTGACTCTCTCTGCTTGACTTATTTCACTCAGCATAATCTCTTCCAGTCCCATCCATGTTGCTACAAAAGTTGGGTATTCATCATTTCTGATGGAGGCATAATACTCCATAGTGTATATGGATCACATCTTCCTTAAATTTTTTTAAATTTTTTTTTTTAGGGACTCCTGGATGGCTCAGTGGTTAAGCATCCCACTCTTGATTTTCTCTCAGATCATGATCTCAGAATTGTGAGATCCAGCCCCACATCTAGTTCCACACTGGTTGTAGAGCCTTCTTAGGAGCTTAGGATTTTCACTCTCCAGGGGAGAGCTCCGAAGTGGGCCCTAGGGGCAGAAGGAGTCTGCCCCTCCTTCCCCCCCTCTCTTAAAAAAAGAAATGTTTTCTTTTATCCTTGATTTCCTCAGATTTGTCTATTGTGTATCTAGTTATGGGTCTATTATGTTATTATTATTTTATCATTAATATTCTGCTTGTTACTCAAAGTGCATTATTAATTTGAATACTCAGATCTCTCTTTAATATCAAAAAACTCTTGGCTAATACCTGATCATATATTCTTTCCCGGCCATTGCCTGCATTCTCTATATCCTAAAACATGTTTTCAAAGAGATTGGTGAAATTTAAGTGTAAAGAATCTCAGTAGGTCTTGTGGGAATCTTAACTGCTCCTACATGTATTTTATCTCTTTTATCTTTTTGCAGTGGTGGGTGAAGAGTTCCGTGCTATCAGTCAGTAATAATCTCTTCGGTAGGGTTCTGTTTAGAATGTATCCAGTGTTTTATTTTTATTATATTTTTTGTTTCCGATATTTCAATTTGATTCCTTTTTAATACTCACCTTGTTTTATGTATGTGACTTCTTGTTCAATATTTTATTGCTTGTTTCATGAATGTTATGCTCTCATGCCCAACCATGCTTATTTTAATGCATTTGTGTAATTATTCCATGACATTGATCATCATTAGAAAGTAACATCTGTCCTGATGTGGGTTTTTTGGCTCCTCCTTAGCATCAGATTTCTTTCTGCATTTTAGAATTGTAGATCATAGGCTTATCTCTGGCAAACATAGTTTGTGTTTTCACCTACTGGGCTTCTTCCTCCCTAACAAAGGTCCCAAAGATACTTCTGTGAATGTCCTGGGGCCCTCCGTTGAGAAGCGGCTCTCATAATGAAGGCTTGGGCCTCCTCCCTGGTGGGGATGTGAAGGATATATGGAACTGGTGAGGGAGCCTCAGGCAGCGCTGTCCTGAGGCCATGTCCATATCCTCAGGCTTACAGTACAACCACAGAAGTTGTTGCCCCAGGCAGTAGTTGTCAGTGTTTTTACCCTGCCTTTATGACTCGTAGCCCCTGGAATTAAGCACTGTGGCCGAGTCCATTTTTCCATTTCACACTGAAGCCTCTTGTCCTTCTTTTCCCAAAGGGGTTGAATTTATATCTCCCACTGCCAGTTTCGGATTGTGGATCTTCAACACCATTTACGGTTCCAGTTTTCTGTTTTGTCTCTGGCCTATGAATAGGTTTATCTTAGTTAAGTTTTTTGGATTCTTTCATTTTATAATTTATCCATGATTGCCAAGTTTGTCACTCCTAGATGGAACTAGAGGGTATTATGCTAAATGAAATAAGTCAATCAGAGGAAGACCGTTGTCATATGGTTTCATTCATTTGTGCAACATAAGGAATAGTGCAGAGGACCAGAGTGGAAGGGAGGGGAGAACTGAATGGGAAGAAGTCAGAGAGGGAGACAAACCATGAGAGACTCTTGACTCTGGGGAAACAAACTGAGGGTTTGTGTGGTAGATGGGGGATGGGGTAGCTCAGTGATGGGCAATAAGGAGGGCCTGTGATGTGATGACCGCTGGGTTTAACAGGCAACTAATGAATCATTGAACATTATATCAAAAACTAAAGATGTACTATACATTGGCTAATTGCATTTAAATTTAAAAAAGAGAAGAGGGTACATCAAAGTAGGAACATAGTGTTATTTTTACTGGTATCTCTGGGTTAATTGTTTACTACACATCCCATTAGAGTTTTGCCAAATTAATTAATAAAGGAAATCCAACCACTTTCAAGTGGAAATGGCTATAGAGTTTCCAGAAATTGACACATAGATGATGATCAGTTACTAAGTTCATTTTTGTTCTGTCCAGGGGATGCTTAATGTGGTGTCTCCTAATTGGATGAGGCCCCCAAATGTGGGGTGAGGATTGATCAGGAGGGGAAAAGAATTCACCTGAGGCAGAACAGAGGAGATAGAAGGTCGCTGAATACACTGCAAGGGAGCTGTGAGCAGGATGGCAAAGGAGAGACAGTCTGCTGCAAGGCACTGGCAGGGGGTTGTTTTTAAAGAGGGAAGGTGAGAAGGTATGGTAATTTCTCCTTTTGTGGTAAGTGTGCTTGGTTCTAAGTAGCCCATTAGTTAGGGTCTATGGATATTTTGAGGTGGGTCGCCTGTCTGTCTGTATTTAGTGAGGGGGTTGGGGCCACTTTGGGCCCTTCTGCCTTGATCAGGTTTCCATTGTTCAGATCTGTGGTCTAAAAGGGGCCTCTTCACTTAACATTTAAAGAGTCATGTAAAAATTTCCAATTCAATCAACTAGGTAAGGACATTGAAACTGTTTCTTTCTCATCAGCTATCACTGAGAAGAGCCTTGGTCTCCATTTTAGGATTTAGTTAAGTAATTTGCTATGCTCTTTTCTGCCAGAGCTAACCTATTCTCACTGAATATTAAATTTTTGGTCTTTATATCTTTGCTTATAAATTAACATGTTCTGGAGTAAAATTATGTTGTGAAGACTTAATATATTGTGTTTTATAGAGCTTTTAAACTGAGGCCTTATTTTAAAATTATATCTACAAGGAGATATTTCTACTAGAAGCAGCACTTCTTTAATCTAAGGCAAAACAGCCAATGATCTGATTTGAGAGTAAGGCCACAGTTAGTAGTTAGTCAAATGAATGAAGACTGTATTGATGGATTAATTAACACCAGCGGATCTCAGCTAAGAAGTTCCCCTAATACACCCGAGGTCACTGACCGCAGGTTGGGAATCCCATGTCTAGGCAGCAGGGCCCTGTTCCCTTTGTCTTCCCATCTGCTAAGATTTCAAGGGGATAGTCTTACTCAGCTTGTCTGTTTATTGATCTTGCTCCATCATCTGGCTGAGGACCTTAACCCCTCTCTAATGATTTTTTTTTTCACTGCAGAAATTTGCAGTGGGGCATGGTTGTCAGGGACAGGAGGTTGAATGTTGAAGGAGTATGAGGGAGGTACTAGCAGGAACTGATGAATCACTCTCACCCCTTACTACCGACAGAGAAACTTTTGACATCTGTATAACAAAGACAGAGAGAGAGAGAAGGCCATCCTTACTCCATGTGTAAACTATGTAGGTAGTGGTATTTTTCAGACACCAAGAGAGGATTCATCTAAAGTCATCTACCTCATTCGTGCTTATAATTCTCTCCTTACCAATTTGTTTATGTAGTGCATCATAGTTTTCAAAAGATAAATATCACTGAGCTCTAGATCTAAGTCCTCAATATTTGTGTTCATCCTCCTGCATAGCCCAATAGTCAGTTGGATAAAGGGCAGGAAACTGACCTAGGGGAAAAAACAGTATATTCTTTCTCTAGGAATTCGACATTGGGACGGGAGAATCTATTTTGGTATTAACTACTCAGGTGAATTTGGAAGCTGTAAGATGGCAATGTAGGCATCAGTGAATGAAGAAAACCTTAATAAGGCCCTACTTCAGATAGAGAAATAAGGCAGATGTACAGAAAGAGACAAACTAGAGATGATACGGCATGTCTTGCTTACTGATATCATTCCAGTGGCTTGTTCATATTGTGGGGAGGTCTGTCTGTATTGCTTGTCCTTGGGTTTCATGTGTGATACCTTCATCCTTCTGGCAGATTTCTCCTTTATACTTAAACTTCAGGCACTAATTCTTTTACTCGGAATGAGTTTACCAGATAGATTTTCTTGTGGATCTGTTTAAAGAGAAAGCACAAGAATACTGGTGTATGGGTAAGGGATACAGAAGTTTCATGGCCTCAAAGTCAGACCAAGTCAGGGTGAGATGATGAAGGATATAACCAGATATAGAGAGAACAGGTATCTATGTGGTGTCCTTTTTACATGTATCTGAGAGAAGGGCTGTTTAGTAGAGTTTTATGCTATTTTCAGCCAAGAGAATCTTGATATTACTCATTCATAATATTTCTACACACAGTTTATATTATAATTCTAAATGCATTGTGAATATTATTTTTTAAAATAAACTTAAAAAAAAATTAAGGCAACTGTAGATTCACATGCAGTGGTAAAAACAAAAAAGAGAGAGTCTGAATACCCTCTGCCCAGTTTTGCCAGTGGTAACTAATGTGAAATGTTGGGGTCCGGGAGCCAACAGCCAAGAAGGAATTCTTGAGGCATCTTTGGTGCAGAAAAGGTGGTTTTATTAAAGCATGGGGACAGGACCCAAGGGTAGAGAGAACTGAACTGGGGTTGTGAGGAGTGACTGATTATACACTTCCAAATTGCAAAGGGAGAAGCCTCTAAGGAATTTGGAAGCAAGTATTCCAGGACCTCAGGCTAGCTGCTGTTAGGATAAGGTCACTTACTACTAAAACCTTAGTCACGAGACCATTCAGATGTTTATCAGTGGACAATCTGCTTAAAGGAGGATGATTGCTATTTGGGGATAGAGATAAAGGGAGTTTCCAAAGCAATTTTTTATGTTAAAGAAGACTTACAGGGTCCTGGAGATTTGGCTAATGTGTAGCTAAGATTGCCTTTTGCCTTAAGCAGAGTATTAACATTGAGGCAGTTGAGTTCCTGGAGGAAGTTCACCTTGGCTTATCTTAAGTACTAGTCAACGGGCTGCAAAGGAAATTTAATTTTTTTCTACATTTTTATAGAAAATGCCTTCGTTTTCCACATTACTAACATCTTGCAATATTACAGTAGAACATCATAACCAGGATACTGACATTCATACAGTAAAAATACAGAACATTTCCATCATCACAAAGATACCTCATGTTGCCCTTTATTTATTTATTTTTTTAAAGATTTTATTTATTTATTCGACAGACAGAGATCACAAGTAGGCAGAGAGGCAGGCAGTGAGCGAGGGGGAAGCAGGCTCCCCACTCAGCAGAGAGCCCGATGAGGGGCTTGATCCCAGGACCCTGAGACCATGACCTGAGCTGAAGGGAGAGGCTTTAACCCACTGAGCCACCCAGGTGCCCCTCATGTTGCCCTTTAATGGCCAAACTTACTTCATTCCATTCTTAGCCTGTCTTTAAACTCTGAAAACCACTAGTTTATTCTCCATTTCTATAATTATATCATTTCAAGATGTTATATCAACAGAATCATCGTTATGTGACCTTTGGGGATTAGCTTTTCTCACTCAGACCAATTCTCTGGAGATTCATCCAGGCTCCTGTATCAATACTTTGTTCCTTTCTGTTGCTGAGTGGTATTTTGTGGTGTGGGAGTGCCATAGTTTGTGTCACCATTCTCCTGTTGAAGGACATCTCAGTTGTTTCCAGTTTCGACAGTTACAGAGGAAGCTACTGTGAACTTTTAGGTACAGGTTTTTATGTGAACAAAAATGTTCATTTCTCCAGAGTGAATGTCCAAAAGTTCAAATGCTGGGTTGTATGAGAGTTGTATGTTTAATTTTATAAGAAACTACCAAATTGTTTCCAGAGAAGCTATACCATTTTATATTTCGCCCAGCAATGTGTGTGTAATCCAGTTTCTTTACGTCTTCAACCTCATTTTTATAGTCATTATTTTTAGTTGTACCATTCTGATAGGGGTATTGTGGTATCTCATTGTGGTTTTAATTTGCATTTCCATAATGTCTAATGATGAACATCTTTTCATATGCTTGTTTTATCTCTGAGTATCCTCTTCAGTGAAGTGTCTCTTCATGTCTTTTAACATTTTCTAATCAGACTGATTTTTTTTTCCAGTTGTTTTTCTACTGTTGAGTTTCGAGAGTTTTAATACATTCCAGATAGTAGTCTTCTGGGCAGAGAAATGGTTTGGTTGCAATTATTTTCTTTAAATCTGAAGCTTGCGTTTTCATCCACTTAACATAGTATTTCACAGAACAAAAGCTTCTGAACTTGATGAAGTCTGAGTTACCTGTATTTTCTTTAATGGATTTCTTTAATAGATTGTACTTTTAGTGGATTGTGCTCAACTGTGTCAAGTCTGGGAATTCTTTGTCTAGCCCTAGATCTCAAAGATTTTCTCCTTTGTTTCTTCTAAAAGTTTTATAGTTTTAAATTTCACATTTAAATCTGTGATCAACTTTGAGTTGATTTTTATATATGGT
Organism: Enhydra lutris kenyoni; assembly: GCF_002288905.1. Lineage (NCBI taxonomy): Eukaryota > Metazoa > Chordata > Mammalia > Carnivora > Mustelidae > Enhydra > Enhydra lutris. Next base: position 17,194,279 of record NW_019154107.1, on the reverse strand, counting down.
ATGAGACCTAGGCTGAAGTTCATTTGTTATCTTTCCTTCTAGGTATCCAATTGCTTCAGCATGATTTGTTAAAAAGGTAATTTTTTTCCCTATTTCATTGCTTTTGCTTCTTTGTCCAATATCAGCTGAGCAGCCAGCATCTCCCATACTTATTTGTAAAATAGCTCCCAGCAATTGTATTTAAATTGTTGCTACAAACTTTGCAAAAATGTATTAGATATAGTGTTCTTTAAAAAATAATTATTTCATCTTCCGTGATCATAAACTTACTCACCAAAATAAAATAGCCAAATGCTTTGATTAAATTAAGCTTAGAATCAAGTGTACTACCTGTAATTCTATAAAAAAAAGTCTTAGTTTTGACACAATATTTATTTCCTTTTTTAGTCAATAATAGCATTTCTTCTGCAGTGACTTCTTGTACTGAAGTAAATGACTGAAGAATGTCTTAATTGTCCACCCAGATCAAAGTTAGTTGTTAATGAAATAACTCCTTTATAAGTAACTACAAATAAATCTGCTGATCCATGAAAGATTCATCTTTAAGGGGATCCAATTCATTTTCTGCCTCTGCCATTCCTATGGACATGAAACATCTTCTGTATTCTACCTTGTTGCAGCCATTGCAATGCCGAGAGTGGCATCTGGCTTGTAATCATATGTTTTATTGGCAGAGATGACACATTTAATAATATGTCAGTGCTGCAATGTGAAGGGCAGACACTTCTCAAAAGAAAAATGATACTCGGGGTGCCTGGGTGGCTCAGTGGGTTAAGCGTTTGGCTTTGGCTCAGGTCATGATCCCCGGGTCCTGGTATAGAGCCCCACATCGGGCTTCCTGCTCAGCAGGGAGCCTGCTTCTTCCTCTCCCTCTGCTGCTCCCCCTGCTTGTTCTCTGTCTCTCAATCTGTCAAATAAATAAATAAAATCCTTTTAAAAAATGATACTCAAGAATGTCTTCTGGTGTAAAAATTAACTCTAGGAACAAGGGTTTGCTCTATTTCGAAGGTCAGAAAGGCAGTGCTGAAAAAGCATTCTGAGGTTTCCAAAGATAAACAAAACCCATGACTTCAGTTGTATTCCTGGGGATTAATTCTCTGTGTCGTTTTGTATCTGGGACAACAGAGGACGTGCAAAACCTTAGCAAAAACAAAATGTTACATCTCAGCAGGTATCTTCATGGTTAGAATCTCTTGGGAGTCTAGAGCACCCTCCTATCTTGTGCGCCTTTGTAGGATAGCTCATTCCAGGTAGAAAATCGTCCCATCCAGAGTATGGCTTGAAAATAGAGGCTATACCTTTTGTCTGAGCCTGCATATAATTCTTTGACACAATGATAGAGGATGTGTGAAAAAAAAGACAATTATCTGAAAAAACTTATGAAATAAGACATGTATAGACATTTATTTTCCTAAATCTCAGGAAAAAAAGATGAGTATTAAGGAAAATTTTTCCAATAATGGATGAATCTAGTAGTTACTTAAATGATGGCCTTTAAGGAGTTGTGTAAGTTATTATGGCAAGAATGGGTGTATTCAGGCTGTTAATTGTTTTTAAGTTGTTAACTTGTATGGTTAAGAATAGGAAATTAGGAGTTGTATGACTGAGTATTCAACTTAAAATGTGGGTCATGAGATGTTGCCACTTCTCATGTGGTATTTTATAATAAAAAGACATGTTACTAAATCTACATTTAAGCACACTTGCTCCTGAACACAGTCTTTATTAAAAATATATTGCCCGTGTAGAATGTTTAGAAATATGACCTGGTAACTAAGCAAATCTTTCATTGTCCGGGACCAAGTTCGTACACTTTGAAATCAGCCTGTCCAAAAGTGTCAGTTCGACAGAGCGATGGTTTTGGATAGGTACGTGATGGTTTTGGATAGGTCTTTTTGTTTCTATTTAACAAAATATATTTTAGTAAGTAAACAGATCATAAGTGTAAAGCAACCTGAATTTTTACACACCGACATCCAGATGTAGAACATATCCAGCACGCCAGGAAACTCCCTTGTGCCCTTTCCTCGGTAAAACTCCCCCAAATTGGGGCGCCTGGGTGGCTCAGTGGGTTAAGCCTCTGCTGTCGGCCCAGGTCATGATCTCAGGGTCCCGGGATCAAGTCCCGCATCAGGCTCCCTGCTCAGCAGGGGACCTGCTTCCCTCTCTCTCTCGCCTGCCTCTCTGTCTACTTGTGATCTCTCTCTCTGTCAAATAAATAAATAAAATCTTAAAACAAAACAAAAAATACTCCCCCAAATTTTGGGGCATCTGGGTGGCACAGTAGGTTAAGCCTCTGCCTTCGGCCCAGGTCATGATCTCAGGGTCCTGGGATCGAGCCCCACATCGGGCTCTCTGCTGGGGAGCCTGCTCCCCCCGCCACCTCTCTGCCTACTTGTGATCTCTCTTTCTCTGTCAAATAAATAAATAAAATCTAAAAAAAAAAAAAGGAATTACATAGTTTGTACTCCCTGTGTTTGGCTTTCCTTTGCTCAATATTATGTGTGTGAGTTTCATGCATGTATTTGCATATATCATATATTTATTCCTTTCATTGCTGAGTTATATACCATTGGATGACTATGTCACATGGATTTATCCATTTGCTGGTGGGTGGACATTTGTGGTGTTCTCAGGTTTTGGCTGGGAAGATCATTGTCGTCCATGCATTTTGGTATACATGTGTACACATTTCTGTTGTGTACGTAGCCAGGAGTGGAATTACTGGATCCCAGGGCATTTGTATTCTAGCTTTATTAGTTGCTGTTAAATGGTTTTCCAGAGTAGTTTTACCGGCTTACCTCCAAACAGCAGTGTACAAGAGTTTCAGTTACTCTATATCCTTGCCCATGCTTGGTGTTGCCAGTCCTGTTAATTTTAATTATTCTGGTGGTAGTCTAGTGATATCTCATTGAGGTTTACACCTGGAATCTTGATGACTAGTAATGTTGAGCACCTTTCATACACTAATTAACAATCTATTGGATGTCATATTTTTAATATAAAAAGCATCACAAAGTAGATGTTTCTAGGGTGCCTGGGTGGCTCAGTGGGTTAAGCCGCTGCCTTCGGCTCAGGTCATGATCTCAGGGTCCTGGGATCGAATCCCACATCGGGCTCTCTGCTCAGCAGGGAGCCTGCTTCCCTTCCTCTCTCTCTGCCTGCCTCTCTGTCTACTTGTGATCTCTGTCTGTCAAATAAATAAATAAAAAAATAATAAAAAAAAAAAGTAGATGTTTCTATTTTTCTTCATAGATTTTAGATTAAAAAAAGCTGTCAACTCACAAAATTTCCTGAAACTATTCATAATTATCCCAAATTAATAAACCTGAAGAAAGTAAACCAGGATTACATTTTAGAAAGCCAGAAGTCAGTGGAAAGATAGTACTGTAACTGCCAAATTTCCTCTCAGGTAGCTCTTCTTGGCTTTTTGCTTTTTATTCTATGCTAATCATAGAAAGTCCAGAGTATAGTGTCTGTCACAAACAATCAGAGAGACACATTATCACACCACATAAATCAATTATGTCTCAGAATATGATAACTGTTAGAGCAATGTAAGGGTTAGGAGTTTAGGATGAGATTTCATAAGACATGTTGAGGGGCGTTTTATTTGACACATATAGGTGTTTTATACTTTTAGATTTCTGAGTACTGGATCATAACTGCATATGAATTACTCATAATGTGTATGAATATGTATGTGTAATACAGAGAACTATTTAGAGACACATGCTACTATAAATGAACAATCATCTAAAAGCTCTTGATAGTTCATTAAGCTTCACAATTTGTTGTAGGCACATAAATGACAAAGACTGTTCACATTTCTGAAAGCAAGAAACAGTGTCAATGAGACTCAAGTCTTTTTGTTTTTTAAGATTTTCAAAAATTTATTTATTTGAAAGAGAGAAAGCACAGGCAGGGGGAGCGGCAAAAGGAGAGGGAGAAACAGACTCCCCACTGAGTAGGGAGCCTGATGTGGGGCCTAATTACAGGACCTTGGGATTATGACCTGGGCCAAAGGCAGACGCTTAACTGACTCAGCCACCCAGGTGCCCCATGAGACCGAAGTTCTAAATGAGGGAAGAACTCCATACTCTAGCATGAACACTGAGTCAGGTGGTTGTGTTTAAATCCTTATAGTTAAGTAATCACACTTAGTGTGATATATATAGTGATCTATAGTAAGTAATCTACTCCCAGCCACTTCCCCTCCTCTAGGAGGTCTGAATTTCCCAGGACCACCAGCCACTTAGTTGCCCACAAGCACTAAGACTGTGTCACTATCATTGGCTACATTTATAGAAGTAAGTTCAGTCAGTAATGTGCTTGCTAGAGACCAAATGTTTGTGTCTTCCCAAAATTCATATATTGAAATCCTGATCCCTAATGTGATGGCATTTGGAGGTGGGGCCTTTGGGAGGTGATTAGGTCATGAGAGAAGAGCCCTCATGAGTGGGGTTAGTGCCTTCATGAGAGAGATTGTAGAAGGATTCCTCGTCCTCCTGCCATTTGAGAACATAACCAGGAGATGGGTGTCCATGAGCCAAGAAGTGAGTTCTCACCAGATACTAAATCTGCTAGATCCCGGATCTTGGACTTTCTAGTCTCCAGAACTGTGAGAAGTGAATGCTGTTTAAGCCACCCTGTGTATGATACTGTGTTCTAGAAGCCCAAGCAGACTAAGAGAGTGCTTTTGCCTTAAATCAGATGAGTTTGGCGTTAATTGAAGCAGATGAATGATAGCGATAGTGAGTTCTGGAGTCAGACTTGAGTGTGTGTCCTGAGCAAATCACTTAATAACTGTCTGATCCTCCATTTCCCTCATGTAATACACTGAGGGGTAGAGGTTTAGAATAATTTCTATGAAGCCCACCATCAATTGCCAGGACCTTTCTGGAGCTGAGCATTTGAAAATACTAGCTAAGTAACAAGAAACATAAGGCATGTTGGACTCATGAGAGTGTAAGGAAAGGTGACATTTGGAAATAGAAGAAGAAGCCAGGAGCTCATTTTCTTCTCCAATGTGCTTGAGCTATAAGGACACAACCAGAGCTCCCTTTGCTGTCATCCCATATGACTACCTCCCCCCTCCCCAAGATGCTGATAGCACTTCTTTTTTTTTTTTAAAGATTTTATTTATTTATTTGACAGCAATCACAAGTAGGCAGAGAGGCAGGCAGGGGAGAGGGAAGCAGACTCCCCACTGAGCAGAGAGCCCGAATGCATGTGGGGCTCGATCTCAGGACCCCGGGATCATGACCCGAGCTGAAAGCAGAGGCTTTAACCCCTGAGCCACCCAGGTGCCCCACTGATAGCACTTCTTGAGCCTAGAAGCCATCAGGGTGTCTCTCAGAGTTGAAGCGTACTTCTTTCCATCATTATTAAAGAACAATTTAATGGACAACAGGGAAAGTGTATGCTACTGGGCCCTCGGGGTTCAGAGACTACAATATCTAGGGCAGAGAAAAAGGGTCAGTCCTCAGTACCAGTTCTCAGAAAGCCAATGCCATCCTGTAGTCCTCTATTATTTGCGGGTTTAAATTGCATGGGGCTTGAGGAACAACTTGGCAGAGAGTTCCCTGGGTTTTCGTATCACCTCTGTGTATCCCAAATGGGATGCTTACAAAAGCCTCCAACCCAGAACCACCACCAAGCACAGACAAAAAAGAGCCTGTTTCTCCTAGGTAAAGGCCTAGAAACGGGGTACGTTAACAACGGAAACTGTTTTGGTAATAGCCACTTTACTCCAGCCAAAACTCCGTGGAACAATGGAAAAATTGTACCCCTCCTCCACTTCTCCCGGAGGGCCAAGTGCAAGCTAAACTTCCACTCTCTCCCTCCCCACTGCACCATGGAAACAGGCGACAGCCCTCTGAGACCCCCCCCAACCCTCTAGTAACAAAATATTGTAGATCAGCCCTCTACTTCCTTCTTTCCTAGTGGTAGAGGGGCCTAGTGATGAGCTTACATAATCACTCAGCCTCAACCAGGCAGTGAAACGTCAGCAGAGGGAAAGGCTAGCTGAGCTTCCACCTTAACTGCAATGAAGGAGATGTGAGTGCTGCGCTCCACTTTGCGGGGTGATGTCACTGGGATCTAGTGGGAAACTGAACACAACACCCACTGGGACCTCATGCTACACCTCGAGAGGTGTAATAAATTCCAATCTAAAACTCACAATTTATACAAAAAATAGTTGAAAATGGTCGCGGATTTATGTACTTTTATTTTTTATTTTTTTTAAGATTTTATTTTTAAGTACTCTCTTACACCCAATGTGGGGCTCGAACTCACAACCCTGAGATCAAGAGTCACATGTTTCACTGATTGAGCCAGCCACGTGCCCCGAAAATGGTCACAGATTTCAATGTAAAACTTAAAACTATAAAACCTTTATGAGAAAACAAACAAACAGGAGAAAATCTTCAGGATCTGGTCTAGGTGAAAAGTTGTTCAATTTGATACCCAAAGCATAATCTGTAAAAGGAAAAAGTGATAATCTGGACCTCACAAACATTAAAAACTTTGCCTCTGTAAAAGACCCTGTGAAAAAGATGAAAGGCAAGCTCAAGATGAGGAGACACTATTTCTAAAGAACATATATGACAAAGCAGTATCCAGAATATGTGAAGAGCTCTTAAAACTCAACAGAAATAACAGAAACAATCCGATCAGAAATCAGGTTGACACATAAACAGATATTTAACCAAAGAGATATTCAGGTGACAAAGAAGCACAAAAAGGTGTTTGACATCAGTAGCCATTAAGGAAATGCAAATGAAAATCACATTGAGCTATCACTACATATCTGTTAGAATTTCTAAGATTTAAAAAAAAAAGTGACAACACCAAATGTTGAGAAACTGGAACATAGACTGTGCTAGAGGAAGTGTAAAATTGTACAGGTACTCTGGGCAACAATTTGGCAGTTTCTTACAAAACTAAACATAAAACTACCATATTGTTCTACAGTTGCCATCTCGGTTATTCATCACAAAGAAATGAAAACCTATGTTCACACAAAAATCTGCAGACAAAAAATTAAGAGCAGCTGTGTTTGTAATAATTGAAAATGGAAACAGCCGAATTTCCTTCAACTGGTGAATGGTTAAACACACCAGTACTTTTCCTACAATGGAATACTTCTCTCCAGTTACAAGGAATGAGCTATTGATGCAGGCAAAAACCTGGATGACTCTCTAGAGCGTTATATGAAATAAAAGCACCAATATCAAAAGGTTACATATGATATGATTATATAACATCCTTGAAATGACAAAATTATAGGGATGGATAACAGATTAGTGGTTATCAGAGGGTAGTAGTGTTGTGGGGAGAGGGATTAGGAGTGATGGCACTGCTCTGTATCTTTATTGTGATGTTGGCTATTCAAACCTACGTATGTGACAGAATTGCGTAGAAGTAAATACACACACACACACACACACACACACACACAAATGAGGGGAAATAACATTGAGGAAATCTTTGTGGGGAGAGAATACAAGGTAATATTTCAAGAGAATAAAGTTTTATAATCTTGGTCCTTATTACTCAGATGGTGAACCTGGAACCAGTATAATCAGCATCACTTGGGAGCTTTGAGAAAGGTAGACTCTTTGGCCCCACCCCAGACCTACTGAATCAGAATTTGCCAAATCCCTGGGTAATTAGTATGCACATTCAAATTTGAGGTGCACTGTTCCATTCTTTGTAACAAGAGTTAAAAGCACACCTCCCAAGTCTGTGGGCACTCTTTGAGTGTAGGTACTATGTCTGTCTTTTGCATTACTATGACTTTTGCCTACTATAGTGTGTGGCATCTTGTAGATACTCAGTATGTCATTTTTTAAAATAATTTTTAAATTTTTTTAATAAACATATAACGTATTATTAGACCCAGTGGTACAGGTCTGTGAATAGCCAGGTTTACACACTTCTCAGCACTCACCATAGCACATACCCTCCCCAATGTCCATAACCCCACCACCCTCTCCCTATCCCCCTCCTCCCTGGCAACCCTCAGTTTGTTTTGTGACATTAAGAATGTCTTATGGTTTGTTTCCCTGCTGAACCCATCTTGTTTCATTTTTTTCTTTTCCTACCCCCAACGCCCCCCACGTTGCCTCTCCACTTCCTCATATCAGGGAGATCATATGATAGTTGTCTTTCTCCAATTGACTTATTTTGCTAAGCATAATACCCTCTAGTTCCATCCATGTTGTCGCAAATGGCAAGATTTCATTTCTTTTGATGGCTGCATAGTATTCCATTTTGTGTGTGTGTGTGTGTGTGTGTGTGTGTGTGTGTGTGTGTGTGTATATGTATGTGGTATATATATATGTGGTGTATATATATGTATATATAAGATGTGGTATATTATATATATATATATATATATATATATATATATATATATATATATCTTCTTTATCCACTCATCTGTTGATGGACATCTAGGTTCATCTAGGTTCTTTCCATAGTTTGGCTATTGTGGACATTGCTGCTATAAACATTCGGGTACACATGCCCCTTCAGATCACTACGTTTGTATCTTTAGGGTAAATACCCGGTAACGCAATTGCTGGGTCATAGGGTAGCTTTCAGCTTTCTGAGGAACCTCCATGCTGTTTTCCAGAGTGGTAGCACCAGCTTGCATTTCCACCAACAGTGTAGGAGGGTTCCCCTTTCTCTGCATCCTCATCAGCATCTGTCATTTCCTGACTTGTTAATTTGAGCTATTCTGACTAGTGTGAGGTGGTACTCATTGTAGTTTTTATTTGTATTTCCCTGATGCCGAGTGATGTGGAGCACTATTTCATGTGTCTGTTGGCCATCTGGATGTCTTCTTTGCAGAAATGTCTGTTCATGTCCTCTGCCCATTACTTGATTGGGTTATTTGTTCTTTGGGTGTTGAGTTTGATAAGCTCTTTATAGATTTTGGATACTAGTCCTTTATCTGATATGTCGTTTGCAAATATCTTCTCCCATTCTGTCAATTGTCTTTTGGTTTTGTTAACTGTTTCCTTTGCTATGCAAAAGCGTTTGATCTTGATGAAGTCCCAATAGTTTATTTTTGCCCTTGCTTCCCTTGCCTTTGGCGATGTTCCTAGGAAGATGTTGCTGCGGCTGAGGTCGAAGAGGTTGCTGCCCGTGTTTTCCTCAAGGATTTTGATGGATTCCTTTCTCACATTGAGGTCCTTCATCCATTTTGAGTCTATTTTCATGTGTGGTGTAAAGAAATGGTCTAGTTCCATTTTTCTGCATGTGGCTGTCCAATTTTCCCAACACCATTTGTTGAAGAGGCTGTTTTTTTTTCCATTGGGCATTCTTTCCTGCTTTGTCAAAGATTAGTTGACCATAGAGCTGAAGGTCTATTTCTGGGCTCTCTATTCTGTTCCATTGATCTATGTGTCTGTTTTTTGCCAATACCATACTGTCTTGATGATGACAGCTTTGTAATAGAGCTTGAAGTCTGCAATTGTGATGCCACCAACTTTGGCTTTCTTTTTCAACATTCCTCTGGCTATTCGAGGTCTTTTCTGGTTCCATATAAATTTTAGAATTATTTGTTCCATTTCTTTGAAAAAAATGGATGGGATTTTGATATGGATTGCATTAAATGTATAGATTGCTTTAGGTGGCATAGACTTTTTCACAATATTTGTTCTTCTAATCCAGGAGCATGGAACATTTTTCCATTTCTTTGTGTCTTCCTCAATCTCTTTCATGAGTACTTTATAGTTTTCTGAGTACAGATTCTTTGACTCTTTGTTTAGGTGTATTCCTAGGTATCTTATGGTTTTGGGTCCAATTGTAAATGGGATTGACTCCTTAATTTCTCTTTCTTCTGTCTTGTTGTTGGTGTATAGAAATGCAACTGATTACTGTGCATTGATTTTATATCCTGACGCTTTACTGAATTCCTGGACAAGTTCTAGCAGATTTGGAGTGGAGTCTTTTGGGTTTTCCACATAAAGTATCATATCATCTGCAAAGAGTGATAATTTGACTTCTTCTTTGCCGATTTGGATGCCTTTAATTTCCTTTTTTTGTCTGATTGCTGAGGCTAGGACTTCTAGTACTGTGTTGAATAGCCATGGTGATAATGGACATCCCTGTTGTGTTCCTGACCTTAGCAGAAAAGTTCTCAGTTTTTCTCCATTTAGAATGATGTTTGTGGTGGGTTTTTCATAGATGCCTTTGATGATATTGAGGTATGTGCCCTCTATCCCTACACTTGGAAGAGTTTTGATCAGGAAGGGATGCTGTACTTTGTCAAATGCTTTTTTAGCATCTATTGAGAGTATCATATGGTTCTTGTTCTTTCTTTTATTAATGTATTGTATCACATTGATTGATTTGCGGATGTTGAACCAACCTTGCAGCCCTGGAATAAATCCCACTTGGTCGTGGTGAATAATTCTTTTAATGGCAGTACGTCATTTTTGAATGAGTGAATGGATGAATGTATCCTTTCCACAGTTATCATGCTCTTTCTCCCATTTCCCCAGGTCTGGGGAAGGGTCCCTTTTCTTAGTGACAAGAAAAGGTGTACCTGAGAGAAAGAGACTCACTTTCATATTTATTAAGCCTTTTTAATTCAACATTTTTAATATTGGCTCCATGCTATAGACTGTGCAAGTTATGGGGGACACAGATTTAAGTAGGCACTTTGAGAAGATTACCATCTAATAGGGAAGGCAGATTTTGAAATACATATTAATATTTGCTGTCATAGAGTTTGTCATCTCCATTCTCTCTAACAAGAACTTCCAGGTACCTCTTCCCCCCAGCACTCTGCTGTGTACTTGCAAATAATGGCACTTGAGTGTGGAAAAAGACATATTGCACCAAGAACAAGGCTGTGCTACATACTGGTTATTGGTCCTCAGGCAGATTATTTCACCTTGTTACCTTCATTATCTTTGTATGAAAAACAAGGATGAAGTCATCTCCAATGAGACTATTGAAATTATGTATTTGGAAATACTATGTCAGCTGAAATGTAAAAGACTTCTGAAACTCCAGTGGTTTTTGTTGTCATAAGAATATTCTGGGATTGGGTTCACAATACTTGGACATGGAAATGACATTACTGATAGGAATCTGATATAATGTGATAGAGCGTTCTTTTCAGTGTATTTTATGCTATTATTTCCTATTATGGCCATGCATGCTACTTTAAGGTTTATAAACGATGTTAGCTATCATCCTGTTCTCTAGCATGAGCTTCCAACTACTTCTTTCCTCCAGAACTCTATAGTATTACTGAATGAAGACACCAGGGTGTGATATATAAATAACACCTCGAATAATTAAACTCCTTAAAGAGCTCTTTCAAATATTTGGGACGCAAACATCTCTCTGCATGAACAGCTTTTAATGTTCTGGTACAGACTATATGCAATTTAAATGGCCTCCTTCCCAGGCATGCCTGTTGGTGGTCGAGTTGATAATGAGTTAAAATATTTCTGGTATTTCAACTAAACCTCTAAATTGTCTTGGGGTATTTTGGACAGAGCCCAAGATTCTTGCATGTGGATCATTTTCAGCTAGGTGTGAGCTTTCAACTCACAGGGAACTTGACTGCATAAATCAATTATAAAAGGAGAAGAAGGAAATGTGAGATATAAAATATGAACTCACAAGGTGTTTGCAAATGCCCTTGGACTTAATGATATCTGGGGCCTACTTGTCTCTGATGGCCTTAGCAATTGGGTAAAACTATTCAAATAGTTTCATTTCAATCTTTCCTGGCTTTGGTGCTAATGACTATAGATTGCTGGATCAGAAGTTGTAATCATAGTCATGAAGACAGGCCTGTGTATTGATCATAAAGTTAGGAAAACATTCCCACTTACCTTAGTATGGCAGGTTTGGCCTGGGATAAAAATTATACAGGAATACAATAAAGGAAAAGTTCCAGGCAAATTGCATCTCATGTGGGGGAAGGCTACATATACTTTTTGGCCAGAGGTTAGCCTGAGAAAGAGTAAGTTTTCGCTGTGTTCTTTTAGAGGGCAAAGTAGGAGTCAACTTTTCAGGATAGTAGGGAGGCAAATTCTCAATCAGTGTAAAAGTAGAACTTAGTAAAAATTAGAACTTTCAACAAATTTATTGAGCGCCTGCTAAGTAACCCACACGACTTCAGATGCTTAAGATCTAGAACTGAACCAAGGAGACAAAATCTGTAGTCTCATGGGGCTTTTGTCTGGGTTCAGAGATACAGACAATAAACAATAAGAATAGTAACTAAACTATGGGCATGCTAGGGAGTGCTAAGTACAATTGAATAATGATAAAAAAGAATATGGAGAGAACAGATGGGAGGGCCAGGTCGGGAAAGTGTGTTGGAACTCCAGAAAGGGTGGTGGATGTAAAGGTGACCTTCGCAGATAGGAAGGACAGAGTGGAAGCAAGTTATGTGGCTATCTGCAGTGAAGAGTGTTCCAAGCTGAAGCAGAGCAAAATCCCCAGGCAGGAGCGTGTCTGGTGTGCTCTAAGACCAACACGGAAGCGGTCAGCAGAAGTGGAAGAAGAGAAATAAGAAGAGAAGATGAAGTTGGAGCAGTGACAGAGGGCCTGTAAGGATTTGGGTTTTTACTCAGAATGGACTAGGAAGGCATGGGAGGGTTGAAGCAGACTGATAAAATCTGATTTAGTTTTTAGAAGGATTATCTCCAGCTGTTTTGTTGGAAATCATCTGTTGGGGCCTGAAATTGGAAACAGAGAGACCACTTTGGAGGTTGTTGCTGTAATCCAGGCAACAGATAATAACTGTGGCTCCTACCAGGACGGCAGTAAAGCTGGAGAAAAGTGGGTGTACAGTAGTGGATGTATTTTGAAAGTACACTTCACAGAATTTCCTGACAGTTCACACAAGGCTTGAGAAGGAGAAATGAGTCAAGAGTGACTCTCGAGATTTTTGGCTTGAACAACCGAAATGATAGAGTTGCCCTCAACTCAGATTATGTACGGAGCAGATTTTGGGAGTAAGATTTTTGACAAGGAATTCAAATTGAAACATGCTCAGTTTGAATCGCATGTTAAATATCCAAGTAACAGTTGTTGCATGTACGTATATATACAAGTACAAAGCCCAGGACATCATTCAAAGCTAGGCTCTCCATTTCAGTGCATTCAGCAACTGGATAGTGATTAAAGCCATGGGAGTTAAGTTCGCTGAGCAGGAATGTGTGTATGAATAGAATATAAAGAAGGGACCAAGGACTGAACTCTGGGACTCTCCAAAGTGAAGAGGCAGAAAGAGGAAGAAACAAGAAACGACTCTATATAGCTTGAATCCATCGTGGTTGCGCGGTACTTTCCAAACCTGTGTAGTCTGTCACCATGCTGTGGGGGTCTATGCCTTTAATTAGAATATAGGACTTCCAGCCTCTGGTAACATTGCAGAATAATAAATCTTAGGTCTCTTTGCTTACAGTTTCTGCCATATCTGTGGGGGAAGGGAGAGGTCGAAGAGCTGCAAACTGATCCCCTTCTCAGGATTAACACATGTGTAAGTCATGTTATTCCAGCATCTGGTCTCAGCTTTTCAGGCAGAGAAATGAATGCAGCTAATATACTCAACACCAAAAGACTCGTCACTTTGCAGTGGAGTGATACTAAATAACATGGGACTGTTACCTGAAAGAGAAACCAATTTGTTAATGTTAACGGGGGATAGTTTCCCCAGAGACCATCATGTCTAACAAAGCAAAGATGAGATATATTCGGCCCCAATCCATAGATTCCTTTTTCACTCTCTAGACAGCTTTGAAAACAAATTGTATGTTAATTTACTTTGTGAGCATAAACCTCAAGCAATGTAAGTAAAACAGTTGAGGGGGATTATGGCAATATTAATGGAGTTAACACTCTTGTAGTGGGAAGTACGTTAGACATAAAATAAACACTGAAGATAATAAATAAATTTTAAGACAATAAATGGTATGTAACATAGTAAAAGTTGTAATGAAATAGAAGAGAACCCCAACCATTTCTCATTACTGTGATCAAAAGAATTCTCAGCCCTAGGAGATAAAGTGGGCAGCACCCATGAATTTGTCTGTGTGCTGCCTCTACTGGATAGAAAAGGAATCCCACTCTTTATTTATTTAAAAGATTTTTAATTTATTTACTTGACAGAGAAAGAGAGAGTGCACAAGAAGGGGGAGCAGCAGGTGGAGGGGGAGGGAGAAGCAGGCTCCCTGCCATGTGGGGAGCCCAATGCAGGGCTCGATCCCAGGACCCTGGGATCATGACCTGAGCCGAAGGCAGATACTTAACAACCGAGCCACCCAGTTGCCCCAAGAATCCCACTATAATTATATTTCAGGTTATTTGTAGACTTGACAATACAGCATTTGCTCTAAAAATAACCTGTTGTTCACTAAAAATATTGCCTAGTATGGAAAAGCCCATCGTTGTCATTCCTATAATACAACATCTTTTCAAAAGTTTGGGAATTCAGTTGTTTTAAAAAGGAAATGCAGTTCCTGTAGAAAGTTACATAAGATATTAAACAGGTTTATTCTGTTTTTGTTGTTGTTGTTGTTGTTGTTTGTTTGTTTGTTTCTCTTTCATGAAGCCCAGTATGCACCTTCATCCCTTCTAAACTGCAGAGGTAGCGTCACCAAGTGCCCTCTAGATGAGGGCTTTCCAAACTGCAGTGTGCATAGAGATCCCCTGGCTATCTTGGTAACATGCAGATTTTAATTCAGTGTGTCTAGGGTGGGGCCCGAGATTCTGCATTTCTAACCAGCTCCCAGGCGGTGCTACACCATGTATCATACTTTGAGTCGTGAGTGGATAGACACACTGAAGGGACAGATTTACTCTGCCCAAAGCCCTGGCAGGAATGAGTGACTTTAACCCTTGTCCCTTTACATTTTGTGTTTTAGCTTGGCATGAGCACAGGTAACCCACTTTGTGATAAAACTGTGGAGTTCACCTACAGCTTTAGGTACTCTGAAGTGGAACCAAAGATAATGTGTGTGTGTGCACGTGTATGTGCATGGGTGCATGTGTGCACAGGTGTGTGAACTTAGCAGAAAGTTTCGGTTGCATTTTCCTGTAGCCTAAATTGCCACATTTAGCTTTTTGCTTTTACCTTGCATTGAGTTGACTGGTGCTCTTTTAGCCTCCTCCCTCTCTTGCTCACAGACCTGCAAAGAACTCAAACACCTGCTTCCAACATGGCCACCATACATTCTCTTGAAAATCCTGTAGGGTGCACCCAAAAGGAGATACAAACTGAAAAATGTATTTGAGGCCCGTCGTCTGCCTTGTTCTCATTACTGTTTAATTTCTTTGAACTTTTGCCCATGGGAGCCCAGGCTTTTCTGATCATCCAAAGGATAGTCCACTGGAAAAATTGGCAACTGCCTCTATAAATGGTCCTTCCCTCTGACCAGGGTCTTTCTATTGAAGTTTACAGGACTCTGCACTATTGAGCATGGCAGTATTTCGATTAGTTGTAGCAAAGAAGACCAAAAAACTGCCACAAACAAACAACATAAAAACTGGAGCAGTTCCTATAGTTGGAAAGCTGCTAAGACATTTCCCCCATCACTACAAGAAGAAAGGACATTTCATTAAAAAACTGAGTTGATTAGCCTTACAGAGCTTTTTGTTAGAGATCAAGCTGGCACCTGACAGATTCTGTTCCTCCAGTATCCTGTCTCCTTAAGAAACCAGCAGCACATGTGATTTCAGGAAGAGATGAGGAGGAGGAAGAGCAAAGGGGGTATTGTCTACACAGGCTACTATTAGAAAGGCCCTAATTCATTAAGCAATGCTATCTGACAGGCTTCCTCTGTACTCTGCAAGAGATGTCATAAGGAATGGCACTTCGAGGTGACATAATCTGAAGGATAAACATTTCCTACAGCACTCGATTGCCATTAGGACATCACATTCCTAAATAAAATTAAAGGAGAGTGCTGGAGCCTTTTCATTTCCTGGGCATTATTAGTGTGAGCCTGGCAATTACTGACAGCTAGTCAGAACAGTTTGTGTTCTTTGCTCTCTGGGCATTTCCTAATTATGAATAATAATTCCATTAATCATGCACTTGAAACAAGCAAATTATCCAGCAGAACATCATAATCAGTTGCATCGAAGAGTCTTCAGGAAGCCCCCATGTGGCTTTGTTTTAGCTTCCCCATTTGCAGCTCTCCCCAGGTACCTTCAGGAAGTCAGGAGTCAATGGCTGTCTCGTAGCACTCAGAAGTACCCATCCGAAGATGACTTTGCAAATGAAGCCACATCCTTTGGAAGTGATGGTTCTTACTGAGGTTTAATATCAACCCCGTGGCACGTCGAACTTACCCTGTGGATGGCCACCAGGGGATGCTACAGACTGACGGTGATCATTTGCTTCCTTTTTTTTTCCAAAGCTTACAAAGGGCAGGTCCCCCTTTGGCCACTACTAAGGTTTCCTGACACTCATGTTTCATCCCAGCTACCAGTTAGACCTCACTATTGTATGTAGATGTCCTGATCCTGGAAGTAAGTCTCCAACAATTGTAAAATTATCCTCAGTCAACTGGCAGAATGAAAATTGTTACTAAATTTGAACAGAGGAACCTTCCAATGGTCGTATTTGTGCAAACAATGCTTTTCTGTAGCCCTCCTCCCTTCCTTCCTAAATTTGTGTTGACATATGGATTCTTGGCTCCCTCATTATAAAAACACATCTTGCTCTCCCATCCTTGCTCTCTGGTGTGCTGGAAAGAAAGCTACCTTCCTGGAGATATCATTGGAATGACAGGTCCCAGAAAATGATTCCCCAGTCAAATTTTTGAAAATATAGCATTACTTCTTAGCATTGTTTTAATCGCATTATCTTTTGCCACTGGGGATTTTATTGCTTCTTTTGTAAAGAAGAACATAATCAAAATATATTGATTTCAAAACCAGAGTCATGGCAGCCAACAATAACAAGTGACACAAAGCCTGTTTATATGGATATAAAGTGAGAGAAGGTAAGACATTCCCTAATCAGTGACTCTATTAAACACAGTATTTACTCTGACCCTCCTAGGCATCAGGTACCCTGCCAAGTTCTGTATTTTTGTGTGTGTATGGTGCCTGAGAAGATAGAAATGTGAATAAAAGATTCTCTTTGCCAGAGAATCTGCACTTTATTCAGTCAAAAAAAGAAAAAAAGCTGACGTGTGACACAGAATTGAGTCAAGTCACACAATGACTCCAGTTCCATGTTTACTAAATTGACTCTTCTCAACAGCTGAACTTCCTGGAGAGCTAAACATTATTTGGTTGGAGCTAACCATAGAAGTGGTTGGTGGCTATCTAATGAAGCGTCACAAAAACACTTATTACACTTTCAAAATTAATAGAAAAGCTGGGGATACAGAAATTTAGTGTGTGATCAGGTGTGGGAGCCCGGATATGCCAGACTTAGATCTGTCAAGAAAGAACGTACAGTTCAGCTGCGAGAGGTGTGGCTGCCTGAAAGCCTCCAGCTGCATTGCCAGTGGGTCCACTCCAGCTTACTAGCTGAGGCCCTGCTCTTCCTGGCAGCCCCCAGCCAATGGCTGTGACAAGTGGGATTACGAAGGCCTGGCCACTCCTCATCAACACAAGGAAAATCTAACAAGCAGTCCTTCTTCCCCAGCTCCCTGCTGAGCTGGCTGAGACTTTGTCAGATGTGCATCGTGGGCAGAGGTTCTCCCTGCTCAGTCTTACCCCTCCCTGCTTACCTTTCTCTAGCATTATTCCACAAGAATCTTCTTGTGCTTGTGACTCTTGTCTCTGCGTCGGCTTGCCAGAGGACCTCAATGACCCACCGTGTCTGCCCACCTGTAACTAATTTCAAGGACAACAGCAATGATTTTAAATCAAAGCCAGAGATTGTAGAATGTCTGTAAAATTCTCTACCCCTAATAAATTTTCCTTCCCTGGGAAAAGTTTTGTTTCTTTGGGCTGGTTACTAAGCTAGTGTAAATGTCTTTGGGGGGAGCGTCAACTGGCGTCCTGCGACAAGGGAGGTTTAGTAGAATGCCCCAAATGCAAGCAGTCAGGGAGCACTGTCTCTGGAGAAGTTAAAAAGAGTAAAATCGAATGAAACTAGATGGGATCCTGAGGGAGACAAACCATAAGAGACTCTTAATCTCACAAAACAAACTGAGGGTTGTGGGGTGGGGGGGTAGGGAGAGGGTGATTGGGTTGTGGACATTGGGGAGGGTATGTGCTATGGTGAGTGCTGTGAAGTGTGTAAACCTGGTGATTCACAGACCTGTACTCCTGGGGCTAATAATACATTATATGTTAATTAAAAAATAAAATTTTTAAAAAGTAAAATCAACTAAAAGTTGGTATATTTTTTTATTGGTAGTATGGGCCCAGTAATTTAATTTAATTTTTAAATTTATTTTAAAGGTTTTTTGGGGGCGCCTGGGTGTCTTGGTGGGTTGGAGCCTCTGCCTTCGGCTCAGGTCATGATCTCAGGGTCCTGGGATCGAGCCCCGCATCGGGCTCTCTGCTCGTCAGGGAGCCTGCTTCCTCCTCTCTCTGCCTGCCTCTCTGCCTACTTGTGATCTCTGTCAAATACATAAATAAAATCTTAAAAAAATAAATTTATTTTAAAGGTTTTTATTTATTTGAGAGAGAGAGAGAGCAAGCACAAGTGGAGGCACAGAGGGAGAGGGAGAAGCAGACTCCCCGCTGAGAAGGGAGCCCCACCTAGGGCTCTATACCAGGATCTCAGAATCATGACCTGAGCCAAGCCGAAGGCAGACCTTTAACCTACTAAATCGCGCAGGTGCCCCAGGGCCCAGTAATTTTAAACAACATCAGTAATAAAATAGTTTTCCCTGTCAAAGTGAAATGTTCCCTTCTTCCCCACCCCTGGCTTTGATATGCATCTGTGAACTGCTTAAATTTTAAATGTCAAATGATCTGTATTTTAACTGTATTCAACCATGAAATTTCAAAGTCTCCTTTTTCTGATCCCTTAATAAGATACTGGGCAAATCCTTTATGGATATTAAAATTTCATCTAGTCCTATTTAAAACTCAAACATCACATTTGTTTATTATAGCTCTTATAGTTAATGCTGGATTTGTGCCCAAAGAGGACTCCCCTTCTCATACCTTTTCCCCCTCAGTGTAGCACTGTGTGTGTGTGTGTGTGTGTGTGTGTGTGTGTGTGTGTGTGTGTGTTGGTGGTGTCAGGTTCTGGGATATTCTCCAGTGATGGAGTGATCCTGGGTAAGGCTGATCCTCCCCTGAGTATCACCCACACCACCTACATACTAGTAAGAACAGACAGAATTAGACCAAAGGGTCACTCCATCACTGAGGACCCCGACAGAGAAGGAATGTAGTGTCTCCTTTTCTGACCTTCTGCTAATACTCCATACCCCCAGTCTCTTCTGTGGGTTGAGTGTTCCGATGTTTGGCCAGCTAGTGACTTGAGAAACTCCAGAGCTCCTCTTGGAGGCATGGGAACTTCTGTTCTCTACTCCAAGGACTGTGGAAAACTGGGATAGGCTAAAGTCGTCTCTGTATTTTTTCCGGCCTTATGACACTGTGCTTTCTTGAAGTCTTGCTGGCTTGGACCACTGCAGTGGAACTCTGTTCTTCAAAAATCTCCAGATAACAGATTGACATCAGGCTTTCCTATTCACTATGCCACCAGCCTCCAAAGAACATCTAACAAACTATTTTAATGATTTCCCTTTGGTTGTTGAAACAGGATATCCAGATGAGAGAATAGGTAATAAGATCTCATTCTCCTCTTCTTACAGACTTAGCTAAAATTTATGATTGATTCTCTTAAATCCTTCATTTGGGTCAACATTTGGATTAGGAAAAGAAAATTGAAAAGGGAGGGAAGGAGCCCTTCTTTGAGCACTGTGCATGCTTCAAAAGCTGTCAGGGGTGACTCTCCTTCTCATCTCTGGGTCTCTGCCAATTCTGGGATGGGAGGGTTTATGATGGCAGTAGAGCTCTTCTACTCTCCTCTAAATTCCTTCAAGAAGATGGTGTTCATATAAAGGCCCTTTTTAAATGGATTTGTAGGGGTTTTCATTATCAGCTGTTTTTCCTAATAGCCCAGCCTAGACTAACAGGGAAAATCCCATTCAACATCCTTTCACTCTGGTTTTTCACCTGTAGAATGGGGGATTAGGAGCACCTAATTGACTCAGTCAATAGAACATGCAACTCCTGATCTCGGGTTTGTCAGTTTGAGCCCCATGTTGGGTGTAGAGATTACTTAAAAATAAAACCTTTTAAAAAATGAGGGAGGGAAGCCTGAGTGGCTCAGTCGGCAGATCATCCAACTCTTTTTTTTTAAAGATTGTATTTATTTATTTGAGAGAGAGAACAAGAATGAATGAGTGAGGGGGGAGGAGCAGAGGGAGAGGGACAAGCAGACTTTGTGTTGAGCTTGAAGCCCGGCTTGGGACTCCGTCCCGTGACCCAGAGATCATGACCTGAGCTGAAATCAAGAGTCAGATGCTTAACTGACTGAGCCATGCAGATGCCCTGAGTGTCTGATTCTTGAGTTCCACCAGCATCATGATCTCAGGATCATGAGA
>NW_019154107.1:17163129-17173300 GCF_002288905.1 Enhydra lutris kenyoni | reverse complement strand
GTCTTTCTCCGATTGACTTATTTCGCTAAGCACGATACCCTCTAGTTCCATCCACGTCGTCGCAAATGGCAAGATTTCATTTCTTTTGATGGCTGCATAGTATTCCATTGTGTATATATACCACATCTTCTTATCCATTCGTCTATTGATGGACATCTAGGTTCTTTCCATAGTTTGGCTATTGTAGACATTGCTGCTATAAACATTCGGGTGCACGTGCCCCTTCGGATCACTTAAATAAATAAATCTTAAATAAATAAGGGATTAGATAAAAATAATCCCTCAAAGTTTATTTCAGTTCTAATAGTGTATGGGTCAGAAATCTCCGGCCAAGAGTGGAATTAGATCACTCCATCCTCACTGAAGCTAATTCACTCATATTTAATGAATTAACAATATCTCTATAACACAGCACTATAATATTTATTTAGATTTGTGTCTTTCCATTATACCACCAGGCCCTCAATGGCAGCAGACTGTGTTTTGTTCTTATAGCCCTATAACAAATGGACCCTGCATATATCTTATTTGAAGGAATGCATGGTTCATGTGATTTTTAAATGCAAATTACAGATAATTGATTTTTAGCAGTGGCTTGTTATTAGAAAAATATCAGTGAATAAATCCGTGTTTGTCCTTACCTTCCTACGAGTCTAACACCATGAAGTATGATTCAGAAGAGTCGCAAAACACTGTTCCTGACCTCATGAAGCACAAACTCTAATTGGGAAAGCATGAAACTAAAAAAAGACAGAGTTGAATGTTAATACACAAGCTGGAGAAGGTTTCCTAGAAAACAGATTAGCGAGAGGTCAAAAAAGCAAATATACTTCCAGCCACATGCTCTTATGACTATTAGGATAGAATATGAAATAATTGGTCTTCCACTGGGGTGAAAGAATAGCCGTTAATAGCGGAGGACATCCACCTCACAAGTACGTACCACCTAGTTCATCAGTAGTTGCTGAAGCCTGGTGAGGTAGTAAAATGTTGCTGTTAGGCACACAGCCTCCAGAGTTAACACACACCTTATTAGATTTGTTACCTGGGGAAGTTAATAATCCTCTCTGTGCCTCAGCTTTCTCATATATAAAATGACAATAATAATAGAATTTTCCCCATGGGGTTGTTGTGAGAATCAAATAGGTAAATATAACAATATGGCTTGGTACCCAATTACCACAATATCAGTGTTTTCTCTCCTTATTATTACTGAATAGGTAACATTACTGAGGTTGTGAAAACACAAATGCAGAATTTTCTGGTATTTTTAAGAAACTAAAAATCAGAGTCCTTAGCATGAGTTTTATACGAGTTTTTTTTTTTTTTAAAGATTTTACTTATTTGACAGAGAGAGATCACAAGTAGGCAGAGAGGCAGGCAGAGAGAGGAGGAAGCAGGCTTCCCGCTGAGCAGAGAGCCCGATGCGGGGCTCGATCCCAGGACCCTGAGATCATGACCTGAGCCGAAGGCAGAGGCTTTAACCCACTGAGCCACCCAGGTGCCCCTTTTATACGAGTTTTTTAGCACAGACACACATACAGGGCTTTTAAGAACAGTGAAAATTTGCCACAATCTTGAGTTGTGTGTTTCTGGAGATTATATTATGAATGCATCAGCGTGGTCAGCAAATCCTTCTATGGTTTTTAATAATCAAGCTTCCTTGATAAGAATTTTCAAGACAAATTGGTTGAATAAATCATGCTTTTTATCGCCTGATGTTATAATAAGGCTACAGATTATGTCCATTTCAAGCAAAAAATCAAATACAGATGCCATACAGATATTTCAAGTTTTAGTACTAGAGTAACTGTACAAAATGATGCAATGTAATTTTTTCAAGTCCTACTCTTCAGGGCTAATACCTGGGAAACAGATATTGTATTTAGGCATTCTAGAGATCAGATGGTGGGCTTCTCAGGAGTCAGATAATGCTTTAGCATCACCAGGGCTCTTCAGTTGAATGGGATCTTTGGAATGTTAGGAGTTTCAGGGAGTTGTGGAGTGTAATTGATTGGGAGAAGAAGCCAGATTGCAATCAGGAAACCTGTCTAAATAGTCATTGCTGACTAATTTCCTAAAGTTTCTCAGAGAAAGGGACCAGAATTTCCAAGACTACATACAGTTGTTGTCATTTCTTTTCTTATATTAAATATTCAATTTCTAACTTAACTTTATATTCAAAATTTTGGGGTTTTTCCTTAAAGGAACACTCCCAAACTGTATAAACTTTAGATCCCACAAAATTTGGAGCTGCCATTGCCATTGTTACTGACCTCTTAGCTTTTGTTCTAACTTTACTATTTTTTTTCTGACCCTTTCTCCATCCCACCCATCCAATTTAGTTTCTGTTGGTCTCCCAGCTTCTAATTACTGGAAGTAAGGTAAATATCCCCAAATTATTTTCTTTTTCATCAGTCAATGACAGTTAATATAAACTGAGACTATAGATTTCCTCTTCAGTGAAAATGATCTTGGTTTGTGTTAAAAACTGTTTTATGGCCTATTTTTGCTACTTCTATTCCCAATAATTTGGGAAGTTCTAGCCAGAGCCATTAGGGAAGAAAAAGAAATAAAAGACATTAAAATTGAATAGGAGGAGGTAAAATTATCTCTGTTCATAGATGACATGATCTTATATATAGAAAACTCTAATGGCTACACACACACACACACACACACACACACACACACACACACATGGTTATTAGAATTAATAAATGAATTTAGTGAAGTTTGAGGATACAGAATCAACACACAAGAATTAATTGTGTTTCCCTACACTTACAATGAACAATATAAAAAGGAAATTAAGAAAAAATGCCATTTACAGTAGCATTAAAAAGAATAAAATGCCTAGGAATAAATTTAAACAAGGAGGCAAAAGACATACACTAAAAACAAAACAAAACAAAATTGAAGAAAACATAAATAAATGGAAAGATAGCCTGCATTTATGGGTTGGAAAAATTAGTATTGTTAAGATGTTAATATTACCAAAGTGATCTATAGATTCAATGTAATCTCTGTCAAAATTACAATGACATTTTTTTAAGAAATAGAAAAATCCATTTTCAAATTGGTATGGAACCTCAGGGGCACAGAATAGCCAAAACAACTTTTAAAAATAACAAAGTTGGAGGACTCAAATGTGCTGTTTTCTAATCTTATTACAAAGCTAATATAATTAAATCCTTGTGGTACTGCCATAAAGACAGACATATAGACCAGTGAAATTGAAGAGAGAGCCTAGAAATAAACTTTGCATCTGTGGTCCAATGATTTTCCTCAAGGACTAAAGACAATTCAACAGGAAAAGGAGAGTCTTCAACAAAGAGTGTTGGGAAAACTGGACACTCACATGCAAAAGAATGAAGTTGGACCTTTACTTTATACCATATACAAAAATTAACTTCAAAGTGTATGAAAGGCCTATACATAAGAGCTGAAACTATAATATTTTTATAGGAAAAATTAAGAGGAAAGCTTCAAGACAGTGGATTTGGCAATGAAAGAAAATAAAAAGTATTGATGAGAATACAGAGAAATTAGAATCCTAATGTACTGTTGAGGATGTAAAATTGTGCAGCCACTGTAGAAATAATTTGGGAGTCCCTGAAAAATGAAACATAAACTTGCCATATGATCCAGTGGTTTTACTTCTGGGTATGTACCCAAAAGAATTGAAAGCAGGGATTCAAATAGTATGTGTATACCTACATTCATGTCAGCAGATGAATGGATGAACAAAATGTGGTATATACATACAGTGGAATATTATTTAGTCTCAAAAAGGAATGGCATGATGACACATGCTATAACATAGAAGAATGAACCTAGAAGACATGTCACGAAAAGGCAAAGATTGTATGATTTCACTTATATGAGATTTGGGAAGAAACAGAATTCAGAGATAGAAGGTAGAACTGTGGTTGGCAAAGTCTGTGGGGAGGGCTGAATGTGGAGTTATTTTGGATAGAGTTTCAGTTTGGAAAGATAAAAAAGTTCTGGAGATGGACAGTAGTAGTGGTTGTACAACACTGCGAATGTACATAATGCTTTTGAAGTGTACAGTTAAAAAATGGTTAAAATGATAAATTTTGTTAGGTTTATTTTATAATAAAAAGTTAAATTATAAAAACCGAATCATGTTCAAATTGATGCTTAATTTAAAAAACTCACAAGTGGTCTAGTTCTCCAAGGTCATGCCTTGTATGTATCAATTATAGATTTATTGCTGATTATCCTATAAACTATTTTTTTTTTTAAAAAAGGATTTACTTTGTTTTAGAGAGAGAGAGAGTATTCACAAGTCAGGGGAGGGTCTGCAGGGGGTGGTGGAGAGGGAGAGAGAATCTCTCAAGCAGACTCCCCACTGAGTGTAGAGCTGAATGAGGGCTCTGTCCCATAACCCTGAGATCATGACCTGAGCCACAACCAAGAGTCGGTTGCTCAACCAACTGAGCCACCCAGTTGCCCCCCTATACACTAGTTTTAATCGCACAATTCTCAATAAGTTTGGTTCTTGAGTAGTTATGTTTCACTTTACAATTTGTACTTGTGATGATAAAAACCCATTGACAGTTGGAATGCTAACCTTTGTGTACACTCAGAAGAAAGACGATGGTAAGGCAAATATGTTGATGCCACATGCAAAGGTCGGTATGTGCACTGTCTGGTCAGAGACCTGGAGAATAAATGCAGTTAGTTTGTCACTTATTTCCTAGATTTTTCAAATCAGTCTTAGAACAGTGACTGTTCCTGTTCCTGTATCAAGTTAAGAAAATCAGATTTTAAGTAGGGAAAGATAAACTTTTCTAATTTGGATTCTGGTATGAGGACTGGTATCAGAAGAAATGAGAGCCACCCAAGGGCCTCCAGTGTGGATGACGCAGTGCAATTAGGGTTTGGCTGACTTGCACTTGCAGGGAAAAGTCACTCCCCAGCAATGCTGTGTAGGCAAAAATTGGATCATCAGATTTCCTCCTTTTCCTGAAAGTGTTCCAGAAGAATATTTATTTTCAGAGTGTAACCCTGATTTTCCAGCTTCTGACAAGACTCAGCTGAAACTCCTTTGGAGAGGAGACAGTCAACAGTATCAGCCATATTCCAGCAGCCTTGTTCAGAGTCTGTGAAGGTCCACGTGTGCTGTCACAGACACATAGGAAACCACACATACACATACATTCTATTTAGTTTAGGCAAGCACTGGAAATATACTTATTTTTTTTTAATTCTTAGGATCTAATCCAAGAGTACCACAGACATCTTATTTATATTGTTCTTGACATGTACATTCTAAAACCATAGCTAGCTAAAATAGTCTGGCCAAAGAGATAGATGACTTTGACTCGTAAACTCAGAGCTTTGTGCTGATACAGTAATAGTCACTTTCCTCCTTTCCTTGAAGGGGACTAGCACACACAGATAGAGTATTCCTCTGTACACTGATTTCTCAAGCTGGTCAGCCTAAAATGCCTCAATTTTTTTGCATCAGTGAAAGAATATGAATAACTTCACTGTTGAGACATATAAGGATTTGTGCTTTTATCATCATCATCACGCCTTATACATATAAACTCACTTAGGCACATTTAAAGAATAATAAAGTGAATAATACAATTACCAGTTAATATAATACTTTTGTGCAATTAGAAAAAGCCCTGCTTCAGGCTTGAATTTGTGTGTCAAATTCAGGTCTTCCCATGTGTCTCATTTTTAGATACAAATAGGGAAATGGCTCCCTAATATGTATTCTTCTTATGGTGGAAATGTAATTTCCCCAAAGATTCCATGGAAACACTCAATGCCTCATCTGACATAGGTTTGAAATTGGCAAATTGTCGCTTCCATTCCATTTTCTATCGGCCAAAGCAAGCTACATGACCAAGTCCAGCATAAATGCAGTAGGGATGTGGAAGTCCTCTTCTCAAGGAGGACCCGGTAAACATTCCCAGTCATATTCCAGTTGCCTAGCTCAGACACAGCAAACATCCTTATATACATTCACATGTAGGGGTGGGAGATAAATATTTGCAAAATAATAATATAATGTTAATATATAATATTTGATAAATAATACAATTTGGTATAGTCATACTCATGATATGCTGTTCCTGTAATCATTGAATATGTGTCTGATAATTCTAATATCTGCATCTTTGTGGATCTGATACTGTAGTTTTGTGTTTTTGTCACCATTTATAGTGTTTCCTTTGTGTGTGTGTGTGTGTGTGTGTGTGTGTGTGTGTGTGTGTGTGATTATGGTCTTATATATTGTGTAAATTTAACTGGTGTGATTCCTGGACTTTAAAGTTCAGTCTTTCAGAAATAATTTCCTTTATTTCTGCTAAGTAATTGATGATGTATTCAGCCACAGAGGTTGTGTGGATTCTAATTCCCATATATTTTTGAAGGAAGAGGCTGTTTTTCAGGGAGGATCCAGCAGACAAATTAGCAAAGGGGCCAAATATTCTTCTGAGAAAAGATCTGCATAGGATCTGGCTTCTTTCCTATTCGGGATTCCACATTCTTAGAAAACCTTTTATAAACGAAAACTGGTCAAAGAGCACTAAGAAGGAATTCAGAGTGCAACTAAAGCCTAAATCAGGCCTTAAACTACCAGGATATATTAGACCAGGAAGGTTAACTATTATAGTGACCTGTCCCCAGATCGTAATGGCTTGATACAATGCAAATCTAGTGCTGGCTCATTCAGTTGTTTGGTGGGTGACCTTCCGTGGAAGGGTCTTGAGACTAGCTTCCTCCTTATAGCACTGCTACCCCATAGGACCGTAGGTTTTCCTGCAGGTTATTTTTCTTCTGTCTGCCATAGGACAGTGGAAGATAGTTTAAGAGATACTTTGTTAGCTTGGATATGGAAGGAAAATATTCAGCAGGAGAACCTACATGGCCCCCACTTCCATCCACGTGGCCCATCTGCTGCAAGGCAGGTCAGACAGCGTGCGTATGAATAAAAGGAAATGGGTTTGGTAAACAACCATCCAGTGGCTGTGATGTGTAGGGTTATAAGCATCACAGGCTGAATCTGAAAACTTCCCATGAGTGGATAACTTGAACACTATGGGATGGCTTTGAGATTAAAGGTTGTATATTAATGGTAAAAGAACAGGTTGTAATGCCGTTTATAACATAGTTTACAATGACCTAGGGTGGTATGTGGCAGCCACCACCGACTGTGACAGTGGGACCAGAGGGAACATTTTCTCTCCACTCTCTCATACCCTCCCCACTTCTCAACCCCCAGATGACAACAGGAACCAAAAGAAAACCTGTACCTGATACTGCTGTATCAGTACATAGGAATGACATGGACTATTGAAACCACCTGGTTTTTAACAGTGACTTTGTGAGGTAGGGGCCATATGGAGTCAAATCTGGCTCTCTGGGATATGCTTATGATGAGTCACCTTGGAAGGCAGGGGGAAAGGAAGGTTTGGAAAAGGTCTCCCTGGATTTCTGTGCTTGGGCATCAGTCTGTGGCTTCACTGTGAGCTACCTGTCGCCTGCATCCAGGGGTAGGTGTGGAATTGCTTAACTTCTAGCTGGGTTTCAACGCCAAACATGAGATAGTCCCCACAGAATACAATATTCCAGAAAGTGGTCTCTGGTGATGAGCCTATGGGAAGAGGGGTGGCTAGTCTTGCCGTTCTTCTGTGGGAACTCACAGAAATGTTGGATTGATGATTAAAACCCCATTGTGACCTTAGTTGCACCCCTAGCATGTGAAGAGGGCTTTCCTGTTATAGTTAAAATTAGAAAAAATAATGCTGCCTGCTATGTGGAGAAGGAAATTGATGATCACAGAATATACCACAATTTTATCCCCAGACTGATATAGGAATGTACTTCCACAGTTTGCTCATCTCCTTGGCAGGGTCGTGATTTCCCTCATAACTTCCAAGTCTTCTGAAGCAGCACATGGACGTCTGCAAGGCTGACTTTCTTTTACTCACAGAGAAACTGATCTCGCCCGTTGTCACCAGCTAGCAAAGTAATAATCCCATTTCTCATTGAGACAGACTATCCATTTGCTTGAAAAATGGCATTTTAACAAGAGGGCAACACAAGGTAAAAAAGGCCCCAAATCAATGAGGCTTGAGTTCACAAATGGCAGGGTTTGTATCCTGCTGTTAGAGGTGTTTCATCCCTCCCCTTCTTGTTTTGTCTTACAGCCTTCCGGGACCACATGGCAGAAGAATGGTGAGCGACTGATCTCCTGGAATAAACTTGGTCAAGGTCAGTTTTTATTTGTATATCTTGCTTTCCCTTTCCCCAGATCGTCCTATGTGTATTTTACCATGGCAATAACAGGACATTCTGTTTGTGCTTAGTGTGACTGAAGAAGAGCTGGTTTGCAGGAAGTCCTCCAACTCTGAGGCAAAGGTCTGAGGTTACAAATTTTGTCATATAGACCACGTTGTAAATCTTTGACTTTGGGAGTTAAAGAACTCTATTTCCATAGAATCAGTCCTTTCATAACTCACCAAACTACTTATAATTTGATAGATGTCCAAGAGACAACACTATTTATTATAATGAATCATTCCTTGTCTCTGACCTCTGAGACTTGTTGAGATGTCCAGATCATGTAGAACTGGAAATGCGGTTCTAGAATTTGAGTTCTGGACATCCTGTACTGAATTTTAGAAGTATTCCTAAGGCAAGGAGAAGAACTAGGTGGGTTCTTAACCAAGAGAGGGAGATTCAGATTTCAAATTTTCAGAATATGTCAATGGGTACTACATTAAAATAACAGAGAATTGTTCCCCACTGCCTGAGCTCCAGGCCCTCGTAGGTAGAAAGGTTGTTTTTAAGAAGGAAAATAAGTCATGCTTCCACTGCAGAATTCCTAAAATTTGGGAGTAGGAAGGTGCCTACCTGTGTTCTCTTTGGAAGAAAGCTCGAGAAAAGGCCAAATGAAGGGAATCCAAACCTAGATTCCTAGAAAGTAAGGATGAGAGGTGCTCTGCATGTGTGTATTTAGGGAATCAGCCCCAAGAGAAGGTCAAGTGAAAGATCTAGGCGGGATTCCTGAAAGGAAAGGGTGGAAGAGGAGAGAATACAAGGCTAAGAGCTCTCAGGCATATCTGTTATCAACTGATGAAGAGAATTTGTCTAGGAACCATATAGGGAAATGAGGTCCAAAATAAATCTATTATTTCAAAAGCTAGTTTGCATGTCAGAAACCACTGAGGTTCCTAGAATTTTAGTTGCAACTACCTATACCATAAAAACAACTTTTTGCTACCATTGTCCCTGACAAGTCTTTTCTTTGTCTTCCTTCCTTACTTCTTTGTTCTTTGTGCAAGATTATTCTATATTAGAATATTCTGATTTATGCATATCTTCTTTTTATTTTTAAGATTAATTTTCAATGACCCTCCTTAGTTCCTGTTGTTTGAAAAAATGGGCTATGTATACAAGTGTATTATAAAGGTTATTCTTGTGTTTTTAATGCATTTCCAGCAAGACCTCTAGGTTTCAAAGCTGACAGCTCCACTATACACTGTGCAATCTGGAGAAAGGTTATTAATGTCACTAAGCTCCTATTGGTAAGCTAAGGACAATAATGTAGCCTACCTTATAGCATTGTTATGATGAATAAAGATATGTGAGGGAGTCTGGTGCATAATAAATGCTAAGTAACCGTTACAATGATGATGATAATGATGATAATTACCGTGAGGGGAGGCAGATGTCACATCATGAAGGGCCCAGGAGTTCAGATGAAAAGGTTTTATCTAGATATAATGTGCAGTTAGATATTGGAGATGGAAACATGTAAAGTCACTTTGACATTTCAAGTCCAGAAGATAGCACCATGAACAACAATGGGGAGTAAGAAAGGTGAATCATGGCCTGGCCAGTGAGTGCCGTGGGTGTTGTCAGTAATATAGATAATATAATAATATAGGGAATACTGAAGCAACAGTGGGCTTCATGCTTTCATAATCGAGTGATTGTCAGTGAATCTCACTCCTTGTAATTGCCACTAAAGTTCATCAGAGAGAGCTCCTTAAAATGTGTAAGTCAGGGCGCCTGGGTGGCTCAGTGGGTTAAGCCTCTGCCTTCGGCTCAGGTCATGGTCTCAGGGTCCTGGGATCAAGCCCCGCATCGGGCTCTCTGCTCAGCGGAGAGCCTGCTTCCT
>NW_019154107.1:16981295-17163029 GCF_002288905.1 Enhydra lutris kenyoni | reverse complement strand
CCTGGGTGGCTCAGTGGGTTAAGCCTCTGCCTTCGGCTCAGGTCATGGTCTCAGGGTCCTGGGATCAAGCCCCGCATCGGGCTCTCTGCTCAGCGGAGAGCCTGCTTCCCTTCCTCTCTCTCTCTGCCTGCCTTTCTGCCTACTTGTGATCTCTGTCTGTCAAATAACTAAATAAAATCTTTAAAAAAAAAAGAAAAGAAAAGAAATGTGTAAGTCATAACAGCAAAGAACACTAAGAATTTTGCAGTTCACAGAAGGGGTATATAACTGTAATTGTCTCATGTTATTGGAATAACTAATTTAAGAGAATACCCTATCTTTCCTGGCTTTTTCATATAAAGGGACAATATCCTGCCAGTAATCCAGTCCTTTCATAATAATGGTCCTATCTTCATATTAAGCAGTCAGTCCAATACAGAGAACTGTTCTTCAGCCTTTATAGTCACTGGGAAATAAAGGTACTTTCTGTGTGAGCTGCAACCATTTGATTTTGACTTTTGCTGAAAGAGATTCTGACTACTAGACCCAGCCCTCTGAACTGTCCTGTCGTTCAGTCTGGTCACGTGAGTCCTCCATTGGCTCAGGTGTCCATGCCCAAATATCCTTCTGACTAACCTAACCACTCCCCGCTATGGTCCACTGATTTTAGAATCCATAAAG
Organism: Enhydra lutris kenyoni; assembly: GCF_002288905.1. Lineage (NCBI taxonomy): Eukaryota > Metazoa > Chordata > Mammalia > Carnivora > Mustelidae > Enhydra > Enhydra lutris. The sequence continues at coordinate 17,162,369 of NW_019154107.1, read as the reverse complement.
GCTCCATTTTGGCCCCTATTCCAATTCTCTGTCATCTCTATTCTAAACCTCAACTCCAGCCTCCCATCCAGTCTCTGGTCCAGGGATGCTCAGCATCTCATTTGGGACATTACTCTGACTGCGATCCCTCCTTCAGTACTTACGGTACAAAGCTTCTTCTCTGGCATGAACATAAGACAGGCATATACTATATATATATATATATATATATATATATATATATATATATATATATCTCAGAATATGTAATTCCATAGGCTATTCCATAGTGAAGAGCAGGGGCTGGTACGTGAGGCATGGGAGATGGAGATTGCTGGAATCGTGTGGGATCCATTCATCAAATGGCATGTCTAGTTATTGTTCCACTCAGCTGAGACTGGGGATTAACCAAGAGTAACTCAGAGGACCTTGTGCAGTATCCTTTATTGAAAAATTACAAAAGTACATGTAGTATATATGTAATTTATAGGAGCATGGCATTTAGAGCTTTGGGAATCCCATATCAGTATCATTCTTGGAGGAAAATGACAGTGATTCACCAGTGTGTGGGAATGTAATATGTAGCATTGAGAATTAAATCCTATCAGGTGTATTTTGTGTATGGATTTTTACTTCTAAAGATGGACCCAAGAGCTTTTAATGAAATCATTAGGAGTCTCAACATCACCCGTACTATTCTGTCTCTGTTTCTTTCTTCCCTGCAGCTTGATCAGCAAGTGACTAAACTCTCATAGCCATTTATCTTTTGTCAAACAAGCCAGCCACTCTGAAACGTGATACTCAAAAGCATTCCTTAACAAGAAGTAAATGACGAAGCGGTGGACAAAAACACTTTTGAAGGCAGAGCTGCAAAATGGTTTTGCACTAATAAGTTATATATGTTTTGCTTAATTATGCTGACTTCTGCAAAGCCACACTTGACACGTTTATCTGAAGCTGGGAACAGAATAAGGGAAGATTATCTGCAAAGACATTTGTGTAGTAACTGCCATTTAGCTCTTTGCTTTTGACATTTATTGTTAGGTGGAGATTTAAAAAAAAAAAAAAGGCTTCACAGTGGGAATAAATGAAGTCGAGTTGCTTTAGGTCCACTTGGCCTTATCAACAACAGGACCCCATTCTTGTGGTATGTAATGATTTCTGTACCCCCACTACCAAAAATTCTCTTTGGCTCACAGTTGTCATGGTGATCATCTAAATTCAGTCCAAGCACACTTCAACAAATGACACGTGATATGCACAGTCGTTTCCTCCATATGTGCAGCTTCTTGGAGGAGTCCAGCCTTTTGGCCAAGCCATGTTTTAAAGACTGAGAAATGACCTTCCCTCCCACATTTGTCATGCCTCGGTCACTGAGACTGTAACAGCTGGTGAAAATGTAGTTTTTCTCACTTATTAAAAGGAGCAAGTCTTGAGACCCAATTTTAGATCGCACTTCTAGCTGATGGTGTGATACCTTTCTGTTGTGATTTAATTTCCTCTTTGGATAGAATATAAAGTATGATTTTTTAAAAAATTCTCACCACTACAAAACACCATTTATCCTGGTTTTGGAAAGAACAAAAGATGATTTCTTATGCTGAGCCTGAGCTGGGAGGACAAGTGCCTCCATGACAGGGCTTTGTCCACCAGCACTGTTCTCTGTCACCTTTAAAAATGAGTATTTGACAGTGCATTCCAATTCACAGTGTCTAGGTCAATGAAAGCTGAACAAGGTATGTGAAAATCGCAGTCAGACCTCATGCCCTTTATAAAGCGAATGGGTCAGAAATGGGCCCACAACTAACAGAAGAGATCAGGGTGAGAGTCAGGAAGTCTAGGAGGGGAGCCATCTCTCCTTGCTTGATCTTCCCTAGTTCACTTAATTTCATTTTATTTTATTAACTCTTTTGGTCTCTGATGATTTGATGTGGGTCTGGAGCAAATTCTTGAGACATTTTCGGTACAAAAGAGGTGGTTTTATTAAAGCACTGGGACAGGGCAGAAAGAACTGACCTGGGATTGTGTGGAGCAGTCCATTCTGTATTTAGGAGTTGGTGGAGGTAAACACAAAGAAAGTTTCCAAAAGGATTTTTCATATGCTAAAGAAGACTTAGGGGATCCTGAAGACCTAGTTATTGTCAAGCTAAGTTTGTTTTTAATTCTAGCAAGGCATTAACATTAAGATAGTTGGGAGTTCCTGGAAGAATGTTATACTCTGCCTGCCTCAAGTACTTGTCAACGGGCTGCAGGTTATAAGGAAATTTAATTTTATTCACATTTCCTTTTGCCTTTGTTCTCCACATCACTTTCCATGAATTTCCTGACTGTCTCCAGCAATGACTTGATGTCCTTCTTATTCTTTGGTATACTTGCCCATTGACACTTGAACAAATGAGTTTGGACTTTGAATCCCTGCTTGCCTTCTTCCTTAACATCTTCCTTGACATCACGTATGCACCCACCGCATGACTCTCCACCAGACTTCTGGACTCTTCCTTCATCCTTTGGTTGGTACATATGTGTATTTGCATCATGGAAGTTCCAGCTTTTGTGATTAACTGCCCCACACTGCCCTAACTTCTCAGCCTAGACCACTAGCTTTCTCAGTAAAACTCAGGACAAAATTAACTGCCCTAAGTATCCTCATCTTTTCTAACCTTTTCTTCCCTTGGTCTACACTGGTCCTCCCAATCTCCAGCCACATGTTTGTAGAAGTTTTAAACAAAGAGACAGAGAAATCACAGAATAAAAACCTACGTTCCTGCAACACCATGGATGCCTGTAAATGGGGAGAGGCTTCCCTTCCCTGAAGTTAGGGCAAAAGGATTAAGAACTGTATATATTGTGTATTGTTGGGTCCATGGTCAAAGGAGCGAGACTGATACAAAGCGAAGGTCAAGCAAAGCTTTATTTTGTGCCAAGCATCGAGAATCAAACTGACTGGCCAGGGCCATCTCTTGCAAAGAGGCGACCTCTCTCTGCCTTACAGACTAGCTTTTAAGGGCAAAGGCCATGTGGTTGGGCCTGGCCACACACAGGTGGCCAATGAGATTGTAACACAGAGAAAGCTGCACAGTCCTGCTAGGTCACACATAAGTGACCAATTGAATTACAATTTACCCTATAGTAGATATTTGAACCAGCCTATCACCTTGGTCAGAATTGGCACCCAAAAGTTACCCAAAGGGCGAGGCCCATACTCCTTGGTAGCTAGGGAGACAGTATGCTCCCCCACTGATTGAATTCCTCCACCTGGCCTGACCAACCCTTCTATTTGGGCTTTGTTACCTGGGACTAGTTTCCTGGACTTGTTTTAAGTAAGTCCCCTGGGGGAAGGGGGGGGGCAGGGACAGTTTAAGTTTTACTGTATAAACAACAAGGCCATTGTTTAACCAGATGGTATAGCTCTGGCTAAATAGGCCCTTACATGTATATGTCTTGAAATAATTTTAGATGAAATTTACCAATACCAGTATGCTAAATGAACACATTGAGAAGTTCATCAAAGACTAGGCAAATCCCTGTTCATCATGGATATTATTATGTGACTTCTAGAAGATCAATAAGGAATCGAGTTAAATTCAGATGTATAAATCATGAGATATTTTAGTGAAGTGTTAGAGATACATTATCTAATTTTCCTTCAATCTCTCTCCCTTGTTTTACTTTGGAGAATGTTGGCTTAAAAAACAAAGTGGAATTATTGCTTGGCATTTAAAATAATTTCTTTAAGAAGAATTTGTAGGATGGACAATTGACATGCTAGATTGTAAAAGTATGCCACGTTTATGCCCCAAAGTTATGCATATGAAAGATATAAATACATTTAAACACGGTTTAGATGAATTGCAAGTCACAGATCCATGGTGAGGAAATTGAGGATGCTAATACATCATTTATTTGTGTATTTGTGAGAATAATATGGGCAGGGTTATCATGCTCCTAAAAAACACCCCTTGATGCAGAAAAACGCTGAGGCCAAATGAACTACAGACAAGTTTGGTATAACATTTTAATGTCTATTTTGGTTATTTGTTGCTGTGTATCCAACCACTTCAAAACTTAGTGGCTTAAAAACCAATTACTTTAATATTTCTCACAGTTTTGTGGATGACTAGAACTAAGCTAGACAGTTCTTTTGCTGGTTTCACTTGAAACCTCTCATGCTGTTTCAGCAAGATTGTGGAACATCCAAAATGTTTTCCTCATAGGTCTAGCTCTTGGGAGGTTGGGCTCAGCTGAGATCCAGGATGACTGGGTATCTCTCTGTCTCTGTCTGTCTCTCTCTCATTCCAGGACCTCTACCTCTCCATATGCCTTCTCTATATGCTCTCTTTATATGATCTCTCTAGCAGGACTCCTACCCAGGCGTCCACAAGCACAAAAGCAGAAACTTCCAGTAGCTTTCATGTCAGGCCCACGACTGGAATAGCATGACTTTTGCCACATTCTACTGCTTGAATCAAGAAATTGAGCCATCCCTGATCAAAGGAAGACGACTACTGAGGGTGAGAATTTACTGGGGACAGCCAATATCATGGACTACCTCTTGTGTTGTTATTTAATCTCTGGCGTCTGGCTGACTCATTTATATTCTCTTCTTTGGACAGTTCATCCACTTCCATGACTTACCTATCCCTCATGGGGATAAATCTCAGTTCTTTCACCAGACTTCTTCCCCCAGTGATATATTATCAACTCTCTGTAATGAATAGCTAACTCTGATTGAATACCAGGTATGGTTAATTATTTCATATAAGCTATTTCTAATTTACTGATTACACTGTATATAAAAAGTAAGAAAATTGAGGCTCAGAGAAGCTCAGTTTATAAAAGGCATATAGCTAGTAAGGGACAGAACTGAAACTCAGGCATATCTTTGCATAAAGCCCTTGCATGTTTTTTCCAAGATTTCACACTCTTTGGTCTCTGTCTCTGTTTTGGTCTTTGTATTTCTTTGTCTCTCTGCTTCTTTGTCTGTCTCTTTCTCTCTCTCTCTCTCTTAGTCTTGGGACAAAATAAGAATTCACCTCTTCTACTTAATTTCCAAACAAGATTGGGTAGGGTATTCTCTTTTCCCATCTCTCTTTTTTTTTTAAAGATTTTATTTATTTATTTGAGAGAGAGTGAGAGGGAGCATGAGCGAGAAGGTCAGAGGGAGAAGCAGACTCCCCATGGAGCTGGAAGCCGGATGCGGGACTCGATCCCGGAACCCCGGGATCATGACCTGAGCCGAAGGCAGTCGTCCAACCAACTGAGCCACCCGGGCGCCCCTTTTTTTTTTTTTTTTTTTTTTTTTGACCAAGAAACAGAAGTTTGCTCTGAGATCTGACTGCTATACATTATATAACTTGCTGTTCTGGAAGAAAAAAAATTCCTGGTTCTGGAAGAAGGGCATTTTTTATATTTGTTTTTTTTTCCCTCTCAAGATAAAGCAGATCTTGGCTAAGGTCTTTTGTTTCCTCCATTTTGTTTTTTGCATTCAGGAAGTGAATATCAGAACCATTGGTTCTTTATTGACTTGAGTTCTGAGAGTTCTTATTACTTAAAATCATGGGACATGTTTTGTTCTAGTCCTTTGATCAAACATAAAGACCTCAAGTCAAAAATCTTCCAGGAGGGGCGCCTGGGTGGCTCAGTGGTTTAATCCGCTGCCTTCAGCTCGGGTCATGATCTCAGGGTCCTGGGATCGAGTCCCACATTGGGCTCTCTGCTCAGCAGGGAGCCTGCTTCCCTCCCTCTCTCTGCCTGCCTCTCTGTCTACTTGTGATCTCTCTCTGTCAGATAAATAAATAAAATCTTTAAAAGAAAAAAAAAATCTTCCAGGAGACAATACACTGATAATTCATTTCCCAGGCCATAGGAAACAAGTCACAGTGAAGAGATCAGCCATAAGCTGCAAAGTCAGTCTGTTGGGAGACAGTTTTCTCTGGTACTCTCATGTGCCTGGACTTCTTGTGGAGAAAGGCATTATATATCTATTTTTAAAAATTATTTCTTCAAGGTTGCTTATACAGAGACTGGCCTTGGAAGATAGACGTAGTGTCTTCCTTTGGGGAAGGTTCAGTTACTTTCCGCTATAATAATGTCAATGTCCTCCTCTGTATCAAAGGGAAAGAAAGCATGCCTACTGCCCATTATAAAGAGGTTCAGGTTCACTAAGTAAACTCATGGTTGCTCTTCTGAAATTCAGCCTGCTGTATGTTAAGAACACTATCTGGGCTAATCTGTGTTGCCCTTGTGGAACCTGAGGCAAGAAACCCTGACACAAATACGCTGATGATTATGCTGCTTATTGTGTTGTGAGTAATAAAGAGATTTATCTCTGACCCAGGAGTCTTATGTTTTATGCCAGTACCTATGAAACAGTAATAGGCTAGCTTATTAGCTGATATGCAAGGTAAATCCGAGACCCTTTGCAGTTATTGACACAGCCGCACTGGTAACCATAATCCACATCTCATATCTCAGCTTATTTGTCATTCTAAATCACTTTCACTTTAGGCACTCCTCCTGTAGTAGTAAGAAATTTTTATTACTAACAAAGATCCCAAGATCTATGTTGTGTAAGTAATGCTGTTAACAATTTACATATGACAGTGTTGAATTGAATTGCCTCATTCAAATTATTAAACTGAAAATAAAGGATAAATTGTAATTTGAGCAACAGATTTCCCAGGAAAACTTGAATTATTCAATATCTAGGTTATAATTTACTCCTATTGATATCTATAAATGAATGATTCAAGAGCATACATAGAAGGGCAATTAACAAAAGAAAATTCAGTGAACATAAATAATAAATACATTTCATTTAGGTAAATGCAATTTTATGTTTTTAGGAGAGAGTGCTAGAAAGAGGGATAACGAAGATGAGAGAGAGGAGGTAAGAAAGAGAAAAAGAGAGAGAATAAAAATTCAAATAATCTGACCAATTCAGTCCACTATTCAAATCAGTAAACACATAGAGCCTACAGAGAATATACGGTGAAAGAAACCTGCGCTGGCTGTTGCTCTTTCTTTGGCTGGTCCCAGTTACAGCATGTTCCCATAAAGTGAGCATCTGTCTGTGTTGAGTGAAATTCTAGCATGTAAAGATGTGTGTTTTTCATATGATGTATCTTCGAAAAGCAAGCCATTTATTTCATCTGGTGCTAAACTAAAGAAGTAGCAACCTGCTCCCATGTGTTGGAAAAAATCATCTGTTTGACTCTCTTGGCTTTTGAGAAGCCTAGAAATTCAGGAATCACGTGGAAGCCACTGATGATCTCAGCTACCAGTAGGACTAAAGCAAGTGATTCACAGGAGCTCACTCTAAGTCAAATGCAAACTCATGGTGGCAGTTTCCCAAGAGTCTCTTTTTAATGCTACTGGGTAATAACAGCTTCTGCTTCTCTTCTGCCTTTCAAATAACATGTGGATCCTTCTCATTGGAAAAATTTAACCCTGAACTCTGTTGTCAGTGGAGTCTCAGAAATAATGGTTTTAAAACATCCTCCTGTGGTGCAGAAGCAAGTATAAATCGGGGTGTGGATCATGTTGAATTTGGCATGGACAATCTGACAGTCTACCCCTTTGACAATTCAATATCCATAAAGACCTTTTTGCCCATATTTAACTTTCAAGTGACAAAAGTAACAATGAATCTGGCTTTCATTTAACATGAAATAACTATCACTGATACCAAGAAAATGCCTTCCCTTCTACCCCCAAAAAGAAATAGTAATTCCCAATAGACTATCCATTGCTAGGTAATGTTTTTTCCTCTTCTACCTCAGTCACAGATTCCCTTCATATTTTTTAGATTTAAGATGAAATTATAAATTTATGTAAGTGAATTAATGAAAATACTAGGCAAATATTCTCTAAAAACTATAAAACATTGATGAAAGAACTTGAAGATGACACACACCAAAAAATGGAAAATACTTCATGCTCATGGTTTGGAAGAGCAAATATTGTTAAAATGTCCATATTACCCAAAGCAATCTACAGATTCAATGCAATCAAAATACCAACAGCATTTTTCACAGAACTAGAACAAAGAATCCTAACAACTGTATGGAACCACAAAAGACCTCAAATGCCCAAAGAAATCTTGAAAAAGAAGAACAAAAATGGAAGTATCACAATCCCAGATTTCAGGATATACTGCAAAGCTGTAGTGTTATACTGGCACAAAAACAGACACATAGATAAATGAAATAAAATAGAGAGCCCAGAGATAAACCCATGATTATGTGGTCAATTAATCTTTGCCAAAGGAGGCAAGAATATGCAATGGAAAAAAGACAGTCTCCTCAATAAATGGTATTGAGAAAACTGGTCAGCTAGCTACATGCAAAAGAATGAAATTGGACTACTTATACCATATACAAAAATAAATTCAAAATTAATTAAAGACCTAACCGTGAGACCTGAAAGTCTAGAAAGGAACACAAGCAGTAATTTCTCTGACATTGGCTATGGCAACATTTTTCTAAATATGTCTCTTAAGGCAAGGGAAACAAAATAAAAAATAAACTATTGGGACTACATCGAAATAAAAAGCTTCTGGACAGCAAAGGACACCATCAACAAAACTAAAAGACAACCTACTGAATGGGAGAAGATATTTGCAAATGACATATCTAGCTAAGGGTTGGTATCTGAAATACATAAAGAATTTATGCAACTCAGCACCAAAAAGCCAAATAATCCAATTAAAAAGTGGGCAAAAATCATGAACAGACATTTCTCCAAAGAAGACATCCAGATGGCCAGCAGGCACACGAAAAGTTGCTCAGTATCACTCATCATTAGGAAAATGCAAATCAAAACCACACCTGGTTTTGATTTGAGATACCACCTCACACCTATCAGGATGGCTAAAATCAAAAACACAAGAAACAACAAGAGTTGATGAAGATGTGGAGATAAAAAAAAATGCACATGCAGCAATGTCCACAATAGCCAAACTATGGAAAGAACATAGATGTCCATCAACAGATGAATGGATAAAGAAGATGTGGTATATATATACAATGGAATACTATGCAGCCATCAAAAGAAATGAAATCTTGCCATTTGCGACGATGTGGATGGAACCAGAGAGTATTATGCTTAGCGAAGTGAGTCAGTCGGAAAAAGACAGCTATCATAGGATCTCCCTGATATGAGGAAGTGGAGATGCAACATGGGGGGGTTTGGGGGGGTAGGAAAAGAAAAAAATGAAAGAAGATGGGATCGGGAGGGAGACAAACCATAAAAGACTCAATCTCAAAAAACAGAGTGAGGGTTGCTGGGGGGAGTGGGGACGGGAGAGGGTGGTGGGTATGGAGATTGGGGAGGGTATGTGCTATGATGAGTGCTGTGAAATGTGTAAACCTGGCGAGTCATAGACCTATACCCCAGGGATAAAAACACATTATATGTTTATTAAAAAATTTAAAAATAAAAAAAAATGCACATGCACTGTTGGTAGGAATGCAAACTGATACAGCCACTGTGGAAAACAGTATGGAGGTTCCTCAAAAAATTAAAAATGGGGGGCACCTGCGTGGCTCAGTGGGTTAAGCCTCTGCCTTCGGCTCAGGTCATGATCTCAGGGTCCTGGGATCGAGCCCTGCATTGGCTCTCTGCTCAGCAGGGAGCCTGTTTCCCCTCTCTCTCTGCCTGCCTCTCTGCCTACTTGTGATCTCTGTCTGTCAGATAAATAAATAAAATCTTTAAAAAAAAATTAAAAATAGAATTACCATTTGGTTCAATAATTCTACTACTGTTTACTCAAAGAACATGAGAACACTTTTTGAAAGGATATGTGCCCTTGTATGTATACAGCAACATTATTTACAATAGCCAAATTATGGAAGTAATCCAAGTGTCCATTGATAGACGAATGGGTAAAGAAGTGGTATATATATACAGCAATATATATATATATACTATATATATATATATAGTATATATATATATACAGGTATATATATATACAACATAAAAGAATGAAATCTTGCTATTTGCAGCAACATGGGTGGATCTAGAGGGTATTACGCTGAATGAAAAAAGTCAGGCAGAGAAAGACAGATACCACGTGATTTCACTCATATGTAGAATTTAAGAAAACAAATGAACAAATTAAAAAACGCAAACCAAAAAATAGCCTCTTAACTCTAGAGAACAAACTGATGATTACCAGTGGGGAGGTGGGTGTGGGGATGGATGAAATAGGTGAAGGGGATTAAGAGTACACTTACAAGATGAGCACTGAGTAATGTATAGAATTGTTGAATTGTTATATACCTAAAACTAATATAACACTGTATCAACTATACTGGAATTAAAGTAAAATAAGACTAAATTAAAAAGAAAATAGGCAAACAGCAGATAAGGAATATAAATTGGTTAATATATATATATTTAACAAAGCAAACAATGAAACTTGCTTAGATTCTAAAGACTTGATTTCTCTAACTGGACACAGTGACATAGTTGACATTTGTAACTTTATTCTTCCTTCCTTAGTATTTCTTTTGTTTTCAGCTTGATCATAGTTGTTTTAACTAGAGCTGTGACCAGAACCTTTATTTCTGAAGGGTCTGCATCATGTTGTTACACTTCCACCAACTTCTACCACTAGACTCAGAATTGCAGTGGAAGTTCTTCAGAGAATTACTTGAATTCCATACGTAGTGTGTATCCACCTTAATCCAACTATAGAGCGGTCACCCTAGTTTCCCTTTATAATCAGGATCAATGAACACAACCAATAGGGTAATCTTTTTGTCTTTCCATTAACTAGAATGCTGAATCCTAAATAGGACCGCTGGCAATTTCAACTTTCATCTTATTGGAAGAATTCTTGTGACCCTGATAGAAGTGTTCCTTTTTGAAGGGCAAACTAACACGCTAAACAGGAAAGCACAGAGTTACTGTGCCTGGAACCCACATTTTTATTCATGTGTTATCACTGGTAATAAAGGGGATATTTCCATTTTTACCCCTTTACACGTTGCCTTGTATGTTCTGGCTAGGAAACAAATGACAGATTGTATGTTGGTCATTAGTTCGGATCACATATGGAAACTTTAAATGCAGATACCCCAACTCACAATGTGTTGTCATCCAAAGAGTAAAGCCTTCAATAGGCACTTTCAGAGTTTAGCTTATTTCCATGTGTTGTGAAACATGGTAAAATCCATGAACAAGCAGGACAAAATTCCTTTACTTTGTTGTGAAATAGATTTTGGTGTGTGGGTGTGTGTGTGTGTGTGTGTGTGTGTGTACCATGTAAATGAATGAGGGATTCTGTAAGTCCATTGATGATGGTAATAGTAGGACAAATCACTTCTAATGACATATGGAATTATCTACAGTCAGCTTGTTACTTAGTAGGTTGTTACCCTCTTCCTCACAGTGATGCTCTGTTGGATTCTTGGCACTGGCAGGTTGGATACTCAGATGTGGGAATAAATAATCAGTAGAAAAACTGAGAAATTATGACTTATGTAAGGTGAATGGAGAGTCATATTTGCATCTTCTTTTCCATTCATACCTAACCGGTTCCCAAGGAAATTGGCGGACAAAAATCCCCTCTTTGATTGTACAGGCAGATCATTGTATCCCAGTTCAAATACCTGAATCACATAGTGTTTCTCATATTGAAAGCCAGAAACTCGTCTCAAAATAGAAAATTTGAAACATGTCTCAAAATAGGCACATTTCAATGAGTAGAATATTGGTATTGCCAAAAAATAATTTTAAGAATAATAGTATCAAGCAATTCCATGACATTTAAACTGCTGTGAATTATTTCTACACATAGATTCATTTAATTATCATAATACCCTGAGGAGCTAGGTGCTAAGTCATCCTCATTTTACAGACAGGGAAACTAAGGCACAGTGGTTAAGTCACTCATCAGAGGTCACAGAGCTACATTCTGGTGGAGTCAGATTCATACTCAGGCAATTTGGTTTCAAAGTGCATTTCTATCCTCTTAGTTATATGTCTCACACTCAGCCCACGCTGGCACTTTCTTGGTAACCTCATTTTGAACTTTCATAATTAATCTGCCTCCTCGTTTGCTGTTGAATCTCTCTAGAAGAAAATTTAGTACATAGTCTGAACACTGGCATTTTTAGAAGAGGTTGAATTAAGTCATATTTTATATTTTATCTTGAAACAATTTTTTTGACTTTAGACATTGCAATCTTATTGTTTTGATCATCACCACAGCTTGCAAGAAAACCTCTGATTTTATTTTGGCAGCATTCAAGTTCCTTATTAATTAGTTAATCAGATATAGTCTCAAATAGAATTGTTAATTATATGCCCAAGTCCCTTGATTTATGGTGATTCATTCCTCCAGCTAAAAAATTAAGCATTGTACTAGTTTAATGGCATATTGAAGATTCTATCACACATTCTTAAACCAATCTCTGAGCCTGTATATCTGAGCAGGTTTGTGATAATTAAACTTATGAAAACTAAGTAAGGGCATTTTAACATCACCGATTTCATAAGTGAGCCCTGGTTTGCTGAGTTCTGGTGTTGAGGATAGGTTGAAGTTGGAATAGTAAAATTAGTAAAATGGTTGATAGAGTGGAAACCAAAAGGATGTTTACCGAATATATCCGATGGCTTTTGTTTTCCTGATTGCGATTTGAGAGTTGTTTAGTCTTTCAAGTGAATTCTCAGGAGGTTGAGAAAAGCAAGAAAGTCATGAGAAATATGTTGCCCCATTTCGTGGTACATTCCATTTCTGCCTAAGGATATTTGTAAACAGTGTAAAGACCATGCCAGAAATATCAATTGAGAATGTTAGTCTCAAACTGCCTATAGCATCCAACAACAGTGAATGGCCTGGGGAAAACAGTGTTGTCAATGTAGCCTCATCTATATTTGAAGAGCAAAGTCTAAATGATACTTCCACAATGCACACGCTTGAATTACCCTCAGGTGCTTTGGCAAATTCATAAGCACAGATCAAGGCTCCCTTTCCTTTTTAAGGCAAGCAACAAGCTGCACCCCTTTTTTTGGATTAAAAAAAAAGATGTACAACTCTTTGAATACTAATAAAACAGTCACAGTCAACAAGCCACCTGCAAACGCATTATTTTCAAAGGAAGAATAATGACATTTAATCTGGGAAACGGTCACATTTGACAATGACATAAAAAATTCTTATCATTGCTCTAAAAGGGAATTATGGGTGATATATAAAAGGAAGAAAGAATACCATCCCCGGCATATGAAAAGATACTCAACATCACTAATCATCAGGGAAGTACATCTCAAAACCACAATGAGATATCACCTTACACCTGTCAGATTGACTATTATCAAAAAGACAAAAATAACAGGTGTCGGCAAGGATGTGGAGAAAAGGGAACCCTCCCTCAGACACTGTTGGTGGGAATGTAAATTGGTGCTGTCACTGGAAAACACAATGGTGTTTCCTCAAAAAAATTAAAAATAGAATTACCATATGATCCAACAATTCTACTTCTGCATTTATTTTATTGTTTTAAGATTTTATTTATTTATCTTGTGAGAGAGAGAGAGAGTGAGCAGAGGTAGAGGAGGGACAGAGGGAAAGAGAGAATGCCAACCAGACTCCCTGCTAAGCAGGGAGCCCGACACAGGATTCAGTCTCACAACCCTGAGATCATGACCTGAGCTGAAATCAAGAGTCATAGGTTCAACTGACTGAGCCACCCAGGTACTCCTACTTCTGGGTGTTTATCTGAAGAAAACCAAAATAACAATTCGAAGAGATATAAGCACCCCTATGCGAATCATAGCATTATTTACAATAGCCAAAGTTTGGAAGCAACCTAAGTACCCATTCAAAGATAAATGTATAAAGAAGATGTGATATGGTTTTTCTCTCTCTTTCTTTCTCTAACTGTGTGTGTATGTGTGTATAATAGACTGTTACTCAGCCATAAAAAAGAATGAAATCTTGCTATTTGCAACTACAAGGATGGACCTAGAGGGCTAAGTGAAATAAGTCAGACAAAGACAAATATCCTATGATTTCACTTATACATAGAATCTAAACAAATGAAACAAATGAACAATTCAGACAAAACAGAAAGTAAATCATACAGGCAACAAACTGTTGGTTATCAGAGGGGTAGGGGTGTAGGGGTGGGGGAAGTAGGTGAAGGGAATTAAGAGGTACAAATTTCCAGTTATAAAATAAATATGTCATGGAGATGTAATATATAGCATAGGGAGTACAGTCAATAATATTGTAATAACTTTGTGTGGTGACAGATGGTAATGAGACTTATTGTGGGGGATTGTTTCATAATGTATGAAAATATCATTATGTTGTACACCTGAAACTAACAGGGCATTATATGCCAATTATATTTCAATAATAAAAGAGAAGATTATCATCCTTGTAGCCAAAAGAAATCCTTAAAGGACAAATGGCACTGGTGGCAAAGTCTGATGAAGAACCCCGTGATAAACATTCACTGAGTTATTTATTTAACCTAGGTTGCATCTTTCATCTACATAAGTGAAACACAACTTTTTTTTCTCTATTTTGCTTATTTCCTTTCTCATCTCTCCTTTCTGCTCTTAGTTTATAAAGTTAGTCTATGAAATTATTCTGTCTCCTCCCTTTGTTTTCTAAATCTTCTGGTGTATGACCACAAAAAGAATTAGAGGCACTGGTTTCACCCATTTCAGTGTGGTAGCCACCCAAGACTTCCTCACCCTCTAGAATTTCTACTGATACATTTCTTTCTTTCTTTTTTTTAAAGATTTTATTTATTCATTTGACAGAGAGAGACAACGAGAGGGAACACAGGCAGTGGGAGTGGAAAAGGGAGAAGCAGGCTTCCCGCCTAGCAGGGAACCTGATGTGGGGCTGGATCCCAAGACCCTGGGATCATGACCTGAGCTGAAGGCAGACGCTTAACAAATGAGCCACCCAGGCATCCCTGCTATTAAATTTCTAATTCTAGCTTACCTCCATAATATATTTTATCTATTTATTGCTTCCAAGCCACCATTTGTTGATGAAAAAAGTCACAAAAGGGAATTAGTTCCAAACCAAAGGCATGCTCTCTAACCACAATTACGCCACTATTGCTACACTTAATTTTTTTTTTAATAACACTGGTTGTTTTGAGATATCATGTCCCTTCCATTGGTTATCCAAGACTTGTAACTTTACTTTTCAAGCCCCCAGTTTGATTTCTACAAAATTCTTTTCATTGCCCTTAGTGGTGGGCCTATTTTATGCAGAATACTACAAAACATTGCTGAAAAAAAAAAATTAAGAAATCAAAACAGGGGCACCTGGGTGGCTCAGTGGGTTAAGCCTCTGCCTTCAGCTCAGGTCATGATCTCAGGGTCCTGGGATCGAGTCCCACATTGGGCTCTCTGCTCTGCAGGGAGCCTGCTTCCTCCTCTCTCTCTCTCTGCTTGCCTCTCTGCCCACTTGTGATCTCTCTCTGTCAAATAAATAAAATCTTTAAAAAAAAAGAAATCAAAACAAATGGAGAATTACAACATTTTCATGAGTGGGAAAGTCAATAAATTGAAGAGGTCTATTTTTTCCCAATTTGATCTATAGACTCGATATAATCCCAATGAAGGATTCATTGTTGGGTGCAGATTTTAAAATTTATATGAAATTGCCATCTACAATTGATATCTACATTTTGAAAAAAGAATGAAGTCGGAGTACTTAACACTACTTGATTCAAAATTTACTGGAAAACTACAATATTCCAGACAGCATTTTACTGATGTAAGGATAGACATATAGATACATGGAACATAATAGAACACCTAGAAATAAACCTACACAGAAGTCATTGGTTTTCCAGTGTTGTTAGTATAACTCAATGGCGAAAGAAAGTCCTTTTACATAAATAGTTTTAGAATAACTGGATATCTCCATGGGGGAAAAAATGAACCTTAACTCCAACTTCATACCTTAGATAAGAATTAATTTATAGGGGCACCTGGGTGGTCTAGTCGGTTAAGCATCTGCCTTTGGTTCTGGTCATGATCCCAGGGTCCTAGGATCGAGCCTTGCCTCAGTCTCCCTGCCAAGGGAGCCTGCTTCTCCTTCTCCTCACCACGTGTGCTCTCTCTTGCTATCTCTGTTTCTCTCTCTCAAATAAATAAAATCATTTAAAAATTTATTTATAAAGGCTCATGAACAAACAAGAAAAAGTAAAAGTCAAAATTAAAATACCTGTAAGAGGAAAGAGAAGAGAAAACATTCAGGATCTTGGCTTAGGAAAATATGTTTTAAAGAACATAGAAAGCACAAACCACAAAAGAAAAAAATGGTAAATGAATCTTTAATAAAATTAAATTATCGGGCATACTATAGGTGGGAGATAGTATATGCAATACATATGTTTGACAAAGGATTGTGTTTTAGGACATAGCAAAATTCTTACAACTCAATAATAGGACAACAGACAATCCAAGAAAAAATGGGCAAAAGATTTGAAAAGTGACTCAGAACAGAATGGCCAAAAAGCACATTAAAAAGTCCTTAACATCTTGAACTGTCAGGGAAATACAAAATAAAATAAAAATGAAACTCTACCCTCTAGAATTGCTGAATTAAAAAAAAATCTGGGGCGCCTGGGTGGCTCAGTGGGTTAAAGCCTCTGCCTTCGGCTCAGGTCATGGTCCCAGGGTCCTGAGATCGAGCCCCACATTGGGCTCTCTGCTCCGCGGGAAGCCTGCTTCCTCCTCTCTCTCTGCCTGCCTCTCTACCTACTTGTGAGCTCTCTCTGTCAAATAAATGAATAAAAATCTAAAAAAAATAAATCCAAAAAACAAACAAACAAACAAAAAAACTACACTGTAAAAAAAAAAAAATTAAAAAAATCTGGTAGTACCACGTTTTGTCCAGAATGTGGGACAACTGAAATTTTTATACACTGATGGTGGTAATGCAACTTGATATAGTCACCTTTATAATTGGTTTGGAAGTTTCTTATCAGGTTAAATCTTTACCTACCATCTGAACAAGCAGTATCACTCATGGGTATTTACCCATGAGAAATGAAAATGTATGTCCACAAAAAGACTTGTCCATTCCTATTCTTAGTGCTTTTATTCATAAAAGCTAATGACAGGAAATACCCCAAATGTTCATCAACAGAGCAGTCATTTAACAACCTGTGGTATATTTATCCAATGGAATACTACACAGCAACAAAAAGAATAAATGGATATAAGCAACAAAATAGATAAATCTCCAATCCATTATGTCAAGTAAAAGAAGCAGGACACAATAGACTATATTCTATATTTAGTCTTAGAATGGATGCAAATAATTTATAGCATTAGAAATTAGATGAGCAGTTGCTCAGGGAGGAATATGAGTTGGAGGATTAATAACAAGAGGACATGAGATAATTTTCTAGAGAAATGTTCAATATCTTGATTAGAGTCATAGTTAAATAAATATATTAGGCAGAACTCACCAAATTGTACTTTTTAAATGGGTACATTTAATTTTATGTAAATTACACCTCAGTAAAGATGAGTCAAAACTCATTGAACTGATGGAACCATAGAATGTTAATGGGTATATTTTTTTCTGAGTAAATTATAACTCAATAAAGTTAATGTTTTTGAACTTAAAGAATGTTAAAGAATGTAACTGAAGAAGAGAACAAATATTTATGTTCAAGAATATTCATCTCTCATCACTTTCAGTAACAAAATCATTGGAAAAAATTGAGACCTTTAAAAATCATGGTGCGGGGGCATCTGGCTGGCTCAGTCAGTTAAGTGTCTGTTTCTGGATCCTGCAATGGAGCCCCTCATTGGGCTCCGTGCTCAGGCAGGAGCCTGCTTTTCCCTCTCCCTCTGCCTGCGGCACTCCCCTGCTTGTGTTCTCTCTCTTGCTCTGTCAAATAAATAAATAAAATATTAAAAAAAGAGAGAGAGAAAAGGCTACTTCTACATGATAGAAGAGCTTCCAATTGTCGTCTGAAGAAGGTTCAGCAACCTATGGCCCATGGACTGAATCCAGTGCATTGCCTATTTTTGTAAATAAAGTTTTTTTTTTTAAGATTTTATTTATTTATTTGGCAGAGATGACAAGTAGGCAGAGAGTCAGGCAGAGAGAGAGGAAGGGAAGCAGGTTCCCTGCCGAGCAGAGAGCCTGATGTAGGGCTCGATCCCAGGACCCTGGAATCATGACCTGAGCTGAAGGCAGAGGCTTTAACCCACTGAGCCACCCAGGCGCCCCTGTAAATAAAGTTTTATTGGTACACATCCATGCTCATTTGTTTGCATAGTGTCTTGGATATTTGTATGCTACTATAGAATACATGAGTACTTGCAAGAGAGACCAGTTGGCTTACAAAGCTTAAAATATTGCTATTTTTCCATTGTTTATTTTTGTATCTATCCTACATACAGAATTACACTTAAGGAAAATCACCAGCATATATGTATTTAGTGTCCTTAATTGTAACTGCGAATATGATTTATAATAGCTGAGTAATATTTCAGTTTATGGATCCACCATGACTTTTTTTTTAAGATTTTATTTATTTGAGAGCAAGAGACAAATATAGAGAGAGCATGAGTGGGGCGGAGAGGGAGAAGCAGACTCTTGCTAAGCAGGGAGCATGTCTTGGGGCTCAATCCCAGGATCCTGTGATCATGACCTGAGCCAAAGACAGAGGCTTATCTGACTGAGCCACCCAGACACCCAGAAGTACCCCTTATATCAGGACATTTTACCATTGTTTGAAAGAAAATCCTGTAGTTTTCTCTTATGTATTAGAAGCATAATAGATACATAATAGATACATTTGATTCAGACAGAACATATCAATTGAGGAAAGCATGATTGGTTAGCTGGTTTAAAAATGAATACCATGTAAAGAATGAGTCATCAAATTCCTTTAAAAATTATTTAGACCAGCTATATTTTATTCATAATATTTTTTCTGCACAAGACAAAGAGACTGTACTTGAGTTTGTCAGGAAAGTAGAAACCAAGACAGAAAACCTCAATAAACATTAAAACTCATGGAGCAGAACAATGCCCATTTTTCATCCAACATGTATTTTAGACATTTCCATTTCCATTTTGAACTATGGAAAAAAAGCTAAGGAACAGAAACGACAAAGGAAAGATGATTTACAACAAAAAAATGTATATCTCTTTAATATTCAGAAAATCCTTTAAGTGGATTTTTGTGTAACAGGGTCTGATGAAGTCATTTTCCCCAACAAAACTGAGAACAGACCAGGGGAAGAGAGACAAAGATTCCTGAAAGTTCACGATTTATTTAGACACCTCCTAAGCTGGAAGAAGGCACACAGTACAGACACTATGTGTACCAAACAGTGAACATGTAATCCCAGCTCCTGCATACCCATGTCACTATTAAATTTGCCATGAAAACACTGACTTGGTAATTGCTGATGACTTTCTTATTTTAATGACACAATAATTATAAAATTATGTCAACAATCTCTATGGAAGAATAGGATAAATATGTACCATAATATATAATATAGTGTAAGTCAATGTATAAATATATTTATAAATATATATATTTATTTAATAGTGTAAATACATATATTTGCCTTGAGTTTGATTGCACAGGGACTAAGAGGATACATCAGAGCCCCTAGCAATTACTGAGTCAAAGGTCAAGACTTTTTTACCACTTATCATATCATGATTTCAGCTTCTGTGTCAGTTCTGGACCCATAATGTAGCCCTGTTGATATTCATGTTGTCCTAAGCAACAGTGGACATTTGACCATTTTATGGAGATTATTTGCTGACTCTGTTTTTATGAGGTAAAACCTCAGGCATGTAGAATTTTATTAAACTCCTCAGGTTAAATGCATTCATCCCATGAAAGGCATGCCTCCTATAAATTTAATTGTCATCTTCCCTTTTTCCCTAATTTTCAATTTCATTATCTTCTTTTAAAATTTTTTAATTGATTAATTATTAGTTAATTAATTAATTAGTTTAGAGGCTGTGAGCAACCTGAGGGGCAGAGAGAGGGAGAGAGAGAATCTTAAACAGGTTCCATGCTCAGTGTGAAGCCCAATGCAGGGTTTGATCTCACCACGCTATCATAACCTGAGCCAAAATCAAGAGTGGGATGGTTAACCAACTGAGCCACCCATGTCCTCAGGAGACCTGATACTCTTAAACAGCTCACTCAGCCTCAGTGACAGGCATAGCTCTTCATTTCCAGTGTTTCTCCTAGAACCTTTGCATAGGACTAGACTCGTGACAGTGTGGATGAGAATGGAATTCATCAAATATCCTATGACTTAAATATGATTATATGTTAAAAACTCTTTAGTCCTGAAACTGGCACATAATAGGTGCTTGGTTTTTGTTCTTCATGCACTTTTAGGTTTCTGCCTTTGAATACTCAGCCTAATGTCATGAATCATTGTTTATACTGAGGATGATTAATAAATGTGACTATTTTTTCATTTGTACTTAAAATATTGTGATTTGTCCCTACTTCTGCCTCAGCTCTCTCACACACTCTCACATATCTTTTGTTCTATAAGCTCTACTCCACTTATAGTTCTTTCAAACTTCCATACCTTTATCCAATGCCATGATGTAAATTCTCTTCCCTCTGCCAGAAATATTTCTTATCTCTGTCTTCCTAATGACCTGGGACATCTACACTCAACCCAAACCTCACTTGCTCCGTGAAAAGTTATATAAATGTCCTTACCCCAAGGGAATTAGCCTTCCTTCCCTGTGCCTCTATTTATCTCATGTATTTCCATCTTTCCCAGTACATCCTAAAATCACTGGGCTAACACATAATACCTCACTAGTCTATCCTTATCTTCTGTGTTTATAATGTCTCTCAATGCTTGATAGATATATTTTTAAAGAATTTCCAGGTGCTCCTGGGTGGCTCAGTCAGTTAAGCATCTGCCTTCTGCTCAGGTCATAATCCCAGGGTCCTGAGGTCAAGCCCCATGTTAGGCTCCCTGCTCAGTGGAGAGCCTGCTTCTCCTTCTCCTTCTGCCTGCCACTCCCCCACTTGTGTGCTCTCTGTCTCTGTCAAATAAATAAATAAAATCTTTTAAAAATTCATTTGATTAAATTAATCTCTGTAATTGAATGTCAGATATATCTATTTGGAAGACTGAAGAAATTATGATACAAGTAATTATAAGAATTATATAATGTATGAAGAATACATGGAAGTCACTAGTAATTCAACAGCTCAAGAAAAATAAAATAATTTGAGTAATTCTGCTTGCAATGCAGTTCAGTGAGGGGGAGTGATGAATATATCAATCAGAGTTAAAATAATGCCAGTTTATAGGCACCCTTTAATCCTTTGAAGAGGCTCATAAGGGTGGTACTACTTTTATCCCCATATTGCAGATAGAGGAACAGCGACCCAAAGTCACATAGTTAGTAAATGATAGAACCAAAATTTAAACAAGTTTTTTTTTTGTTGTTGTTGTTGTTTTTTACTCTAGAATATAATGCTAAAATATTTTGCTAGTTTCTAACGGAACTGTTTCCAAAAATATCAAAGCAGCAGTACATGAAACGAACAGAGAAGCCAAGTTCATTTAAAAAATTTTTTTGATAAGTTGAGATGGGTTATTCTAATGGATCATCTCACTTAGCTAAACATCCCATTCTACTTAAGGATACAAGTTTAAAAATAACTTTATGAGTCTTTCATACTTTGTTTACTTCTAGAATTCAGAATTTTGCTGAAACAAATACAAGCATGTTCTGTTCACAGTGCTCTGTCCATACTGTTTAGTTCCAAGTGCCTTTTCTCCTCCCATGAGTTTTTGTGTCAGGACCTGGCCTAGACTATTAACCAGTGCCCTCTCTCTGGGTAGTGCTTATCTCATGCCTACAAATGCTATGCCACATGAAATGAGATCACATGAATGAAAGGGTCTTGTTCTTGTCAGCAGTGATGAATGTAATACCTCTGCCTAAACTTGTACACCTGTAAATAGAAACTGACTTGAGGATCTTACTGAAATTCCAGTTAATAGTTAAATATGTTGCCAGGAACTTGCTAACAGGAACAGCTTTAGCCCATGCACCTAATATGTTCAGTGATACAATTAAAACCAAACCAACATATGAGCCTGGCACCAATTCCATCTGTTTGAAGTTACACTCTGCAAAGTGTTAGCTTTGACAGAATGTTCTCCATGGGGTTCTTGTGAACCTCAGCAGCTAGTGCATTGATGAAGGATGTTGAGTAAATCCCACTTACCAAATGGAAAATCCCAACAGATTTCTGATGTCCATTTACCATATGGCTTTGCTATCACTTTTTGATCTTCTATGCTCTTAGCCAGAGAGCCCAAACTAGCCAGAGAACAGAAATCCTTTCCATTCTAGAAACATACAGCATAAAATCACACAGCTTTCCAACATTGGATGGTTATCAGGGAAGGAAATTAAATTGAAGTGTGGTAGCGGCATGGCCCTAGACTTTCCTGTCTAGTTCTTGTTATTGGGTAATAATAGTGGGTCACTTTGTTTGAACATATTATGTACTTAGTTTCCCATGAAATCTGTTCTCTGAACCAACAACAATGGAGAGAAGGAATGGTAGGCTTGCAAACTCTTGGGGCAGTAATTTAACCAACTACGTGCATAGATCATGTTACAATTTTTGGGAAAGGCATACTCAGGAAGCAATGTGGAGGCCATCATAACTCTGAATTAAAGAGACATAGCTGGGGGCGCCTGGGTGGCTCAGTGGGTTAAGCCGCTGCCTTCGGCTCAGGTCATGATCTCAGAGTCCTGGGATCGAGCCCCGCATCGGGCTCTCTGCTCTCTAGGGGAGCCTGCTTCCTCCTCTCTCTCTGCCTGCCTCTCTGCCTGCTTGTGATCTCTCTGTCAAATAAATAAATAAAATCTTTAAAAAAAAAAAAAAGAGACATAGCTGGAAGACAAAGGAGGCCCAAACATCTGGAGTTCATAGGATAGAGTACTAGAGAGGAGAGCGTTGTGCAGAGAGAGATTTCTGGTGATCTGCTGAGAGTCCCCATTATATAATCAGGTGAATACTGATTAGCGAACAGATGTGAGGTAACTCCTTGAGGCTAGAGAGAAAATAACCTGAAGTTATTAGAGGTAGCAATCCAAGGAGGCTCATGAATGACCAATAAGAATTTCTATTTGTACCAGCTAAGGTGGAAAACCTAACTCAGTGGGCATATAATAGAGTATTGAAAAGTATCTTAACCCTAGTTGTGGTTAAAAATTAGCCATAGAGTAAACACTCATCTGCTCCTTCTCAACAAACCTTAAAATCAAGGCCCAAGTTTTTTTTTTTTTTTATTAGTTTCAGAGGTTGAATTTAGAGATTCATCAGTTGCATATAACATCCAGTGCTCATTATATCAAATGCCTTCCTTAATGCCCAGCACCCAGTTATCCCTCCACCCCCACCACCCCTCCAGCAACCCTCAGTTTGTTTCCTAGAGTTCAGCATCTCTTATGGTTTGCCTCCCTTTGGATTTTCATCTTATTTTATTTTTCGTTCCCTTTCCCTTTTGTTCATCTGTTTTCTTAAATTCCGCATATGAGTGAAATCATATAGTATTTTTCTTTCTCTGACAGACTTATTTTGCTTAGCAAGAATACCCTTTAGTTCCACCCACATTGTTGCAAATTTATTTATTTGAGAGAGAGAGTGCATGCATGAGTTAGGGGAGGGAGAGAGGGAGAGAATCTCAAGCAGACTTTCTGCTTAGCATGGAGTGGGATGTGGGACTTGATTTCACGACCCATGAGATCATGAACTGAGCCAAACCAAGAGTGGGATGCTTAACTGACTGAGCCACCCAGGTAGCCCTATAACAATTATAATTGTATTCCATATAGCCAAGAATTCAGAGGAAAGATTAAACATCTTAAGTGGAGACGTGGAAGATTATTAAAGACTCCAGCTGCACATCCAGATATAAAGATCACTATGTATCAGATGAAAAATACATTAGATGGGAATAACAGCACATTGGACATTGCAGAAGAAACTATTAATGAACCTGATGACACAACAGTGGAATGTATTTAAATGGAATACGGGAGAAAAAAGAAAGACTGGAAAAAATTTAACAGATCATCAGTGATTAGTGGAATATCTTTAAGAAGTTTAATTTTTTGTAAATTTTTAAAAAGTAATCTCTTTGCCCAACATGAGTCTTTAACTCATGACCCTGAGATCAAGAGTTGTGTGCTCTACTGACTGAACCAGCCAGGTGCCCCTAATTTTTGTAAATTTGATGAAATTTATAAGCCTATGCATCCAAGAAGCTAAAGCAGTACTTAGAGGGAAGTTTATAATGCCAAATGCCTAGGTTTGGAGAGAATAAAGGTCTCAAATCAATGACTCATCTTCCAAATTAAAAATTAGAAAATAAATAGCAAACAATCTCCAAGTAATTAGAAGAAAGGAAATCCCAAGGATTATAGTGCAAAGAAATTAAACATGTAATAAAAATATATAGAGAAAAATCAGTGAAAGTAAAAGCTTATTCTTTGAGATGAATAAAATTGATGTCTTTAGCCAGAGTGATAAAAAAAAATGTGAAGGCATAAATTGCTAATGTTAGGAATTAGGTAGTTAACATCACTGTCTATTCAATAATTATCAAAATAGTAACACATGACTATTAAGAACAACCTTATGGCAATAGTTTTTTTAAAAAGTATGAAATTTTTTACCATTTTATTTTATTTTGTATTCTAATTTTAATTTTAATTCCAGTATAGTTAACATACAGTGTTGTATTAGTTTCAGGTATATAATGTACAATTCTACAATTCTATACATTACTCAGTGCCCATCATGATAAGTGTACTCTTAATCCCCTTTACCTATTTTGCCCCTTTTCCCATCTACCTCCCTGCTGGTCTCTATAGTTAAAGAGTCTGTTTTTCAGTTTGTCTCTTTTTTCCTTTGTTCATTTGTTTTGTTTCTTAAATTTCACATATGAGTGAAATTATATGGTATTTGTCTTTCTCTGACTTTATGTCAATAAATTTGACAAACTTAGTTGACAATGGGCGAATTCCCTGAAAGACACAAACTGTCAAAGGCAACTCAAGAAATACACCTATCAAGGGTGCCTGGGTGGCTCAGTTGGGTGGGTGACTGCCTTTGGCTCAGGTCATGATCCCAGAGTCCCAGGATCGAGTCCCACATCGGGCTCCCAGCTCCATGGGGAGTCTGCTTCTCCCTCTATCCTTCTCCCCTCTCATGCTCTCTCTCACTCTCTCTCAAATAAATAAATAATATCTTAAAAAAAAAGAAATACACCTCTCAAATAGCACTCTATTAAATAGAATTTGTAGGTAAAGTCCTTCTCACAAATTGAATTGCAGGAGCAAATAACTTCAGTGGTGACTTTCAGCAAATGTTTCAGGAAGAAACTATACGAGTTCTATGTGAGTTCTTTGAGAAAATAGAAGATAAGTGACTTATGTCATAAGTCATTTTATGAGGCCAACACTATTCATACTAAAACCAGACAAAGACATTGCAGATAAAGAAAAACACAAGCTAGTATCTCTTAACATTTTGAAAATCAAATCCATCAATATCTAAAAATGATAATACATCACAACAATTTGGTGTTCATCCCAGGACTTCAAGGCAGATTGAAACTTTAAGAATTGGTCAATGTAGTTGACCTTATTAATAGACTAAAAATAGAAATGGACATATTATCATCTCAGTAGATGAAGAAAAAGCATTTGAAGAAAACCAACATTGATTCATGATGAAAACTCACAGAAAACTAGAAATGGAAGGTGTGATGGAATGAATGTGTCCCCCAAAATTCATATGTTCAAATCCTAACTCTTAATGGTGTTAGGAGGTGGGGCCATTGGGAAGTGATTAGGTCATGAATGTGGAGCCCTCAGCGATGGGATTACTGCCCTCATAAAAGGGAGGGAAGAGTTCTCTCCTTTTCTTTGTTTTTGTTTTTTAAAAGATTTTATTTATTTGACAGTGAATAGAGAGAGGGAGAGAGAGAGAGCACAAGCAGGGGGAGCTGCAGGCAGAGGGAGAGGGAGAAGCAGAGTCCCCAGTGAGCAGGGAGCCTGGTGCAGGCTTGATGCTGAGCTCTATGCTGGGCTCCATGTGATCCCAGGATCCCAGGATCCTGCAATTGTGACTTGAGCTGAAGGCAGACACTTAATGGACTGAGCCACCCAGGTGCTCTTAGTCTTCATTGTTTTATGTGAGGACACAGCAAGCAGTCAGCGGTCTGCAGCCTTGAAGGAGTCTCATAGCACCTCATGCTGTCACTCTGATATCAGACTCCAGCCTCCAGAACTGTGAGAAATAAATTTCTATTGTTTGTAAGCCATTCAGTTTATGATACTTTGTTATAGTAGCCCATGCTAAGTAAAACTGAAGGGAACTTTTTCAATCCCATAAGGATCATCTACCAAGAAAGCTACAGCTAACAAGGCAAGGCTCTCTACCTTCACCACTTAACAATAATCAGCATTGTTCTGTAGCTTCTAGCCAATGCAGTGGGGCAAGAGAAAGAAATAAAAAGCATTAAGACTGAAAAAGAAGTAAAATCTTCTTTATTTGCAGATGACATTAGTCATCTATGTAGAACATCCTAAGTAATGTATAAAGAAGCTACTGAAACTATTAAGTGAGTTTGGGCAAGAAACAAAGTACAAAAGCAATATATAAACATCAATTGCATTTCTTTATAGCAGTAATGAATCCTACATTAAAATATAAATACTGTTTATAATTGCATTAAATAATTAATTGGTTTGTTTCCTTACTGTTGAGTTTTAAGTGTTACTTGTCGTATTTTAAATACAATTCCTTTATCTATCATCATCAACTATGGGGCACAAACAAAAGTGAGTTGAGAGCACAAAAGCTCCCATTTCCCACCCAGAACTATCTAGATGTCATGACAGAAATCTTTGAAAGCCCATCTTCTGCAAGACCATTAAATGTGTTAATTGGATTTCTCTGTGGTAAATACCACACAGAATGGAGATGAAGGTCAGTTACAATCTTGTGCAAAATGTATTGGCATTTCTATACTGTACAACAGATACATACCCATTTAGGACATTTACTGCTTGTTAAGTTCATCTCTGACTACTCAGAGTCACTGGGAATTTCCAGTGTGTGGCAATTACTCAACCACATGCTTAGTGCATGGTAAAAGGTTATTATTTTGTATCATGGTCCACTGCTTAACTTAACCTGCCAATAGCTATGAGAGTGGTTTTCTCCCCGACTGGGTCTCCCAGATGAGAAACATTCCCAACATTGTCATTACTGTCTTTCTAAGTTGATTTTCCATCAGGGTTAGAACTTTGAGAAAAATAGTCTTTTTCTCCCCAAGAAATGAATCTTAGTAGTGATACTAGAAAACTCAGCCTGGATAAAACATTGTATTCTTACTGATGGAAATAAATTTATATTAGTAAATATAGTAAATTTATACATTTACTAATAAATGTGTAAATATAATTTCTCTGCAAATTGAAGACTTTTTAAAAAATTCACATACAGTTTTACAACAAGTTCACTAATAATTTGGCTACTAAAAGTATGAATTTTATTGTAGCATTGCTTTAAAAACAGAACAGTTAAGTGTGTTATGAAAAGAACGTTACCTCTCTTATTTATAAATCTTTTCTTTTTTTTAGAGAGGGTGAGAGAGAAGCTGGGGGAAGGGGCAGAGGGAGAAGGAAAGAGAGAGAATCTTAAGCAGGTTCCACTCTCATTGCAGAGCTTGACACAGGGCTTGAATCCACAACCCAGAGATCACAACGTGAGCCGAAATCAATTAGATGCTTAACCAACTGAGCCATCCAGGTGCATGTCTCTTATCATTTATAAAGCTTATGGAAGTTAATTCTGGGAAAGACTTTTAAGGGATTGGAAAGTGACCCTAGAGGTAATTTTCCTGAGCTGTATTAATTTTGAAATTTTTGAATCGTACTTTCAGTGTAACCTGTGAAAATGAATCAGATTTAATAATCCCCCAATAGGGCGCCCGGGTGGCTCAGTTGTTAAGCGTCTGCCTTCGGCTCAGGTCATGATCCCAGGGTCCTGGGATGGAGCCCTACATTGGGCTCCCTGCTTGGCGGGAAGCCTGCTTCTCCTTCTCCCACTCCCCCTGCTTGTGTGCCCTCTCTCGCTGTGTCTCTCTGTCAAATAAATAAATAAAAATCTTTAAAAAAAATAGTAAAAAAAAAATCCCCCCAAAATTGTACTTCCATAAAATATTCCATATTTGCTAGAATCACAGTTCTAGGGTACACAGTTCTCAAACCTGTTCACAGATTGTCTTGATTACCTCCTGCCCTAAGTGAAATCAATAGGTATGTTAGCTGTAATTGATTTTGTAGATACTGTTTATCAAGTTGAGGAAGTTCCCCTCTATTCCTAGTTTTCTAAGAATTTTTAATTGAAATGGGTATTGAATGTTAACACTTTTTTTCTGCATTACAAAAATCATGTGATTTTTCTTCTTTTCCCTATTAATATGATGGATTATATTGATTGATTTTTGAATATTAATACAACCTTAAATTTCTAGAATAAACACAAATTGGCCACACTCTAAAATTATTTTTCATATATTGCCAAATTCTATTTGCTAATATTTTGCTAATAATCTTTTTTTGTCTATGTTTATGTTGAATACGCGTCTATATTTTTCCTTTTTTGTTTTTCATCTGTTTTTGATATTAGGGTAATACTGGCTTAAAAAATGAGTTTAAAGTGTTAACACCTTTTTTTTCTGGTAGAGATAAGGTATAATTGCTATTAACTTTTCTTTAAACATTTGGTCGAGTTCTCCAGTGAAACCATCCAGATCTGAAGGGTTTTTTTGAGGGAGTTTTTAAAATTAAAAATTGAATTTCCATAGTAATTATAGGGCTATTCAAGTTACCTATTTTAAATCTAGTGTGGTATGGTAGTTTGTACATTTTGAGTAATTGGTCTCCTTCATCTAAATTCTCAAATTTATGTGTGTAGGGTTCATGGTATTCTATTATTCTCTTTTGGTGTTAGGGTCCATAGTGATTTCCCTTGTTTCATTCTTGGTTTTAGTAGTGTGCATCTTCTATTTTTTAATTTTTATTTTGTTGCAGTAAGAACACTTAGCATGGTATCTACCTCCTAACAAAGCTTTAGGATACAATACATTTTTGTTGATTGTAAGTATGATGTTGTACAGCTGATTTCTTTTTCTTTTCTTTTGAGAAAGAGCATACGCGAGAGCATGAATGGGGTGGGGGGAGTGGGAGAGGGAGAAGCAGGCTCCCCACTGAGCAGAGAGCCTGATGCGGAACTCAATCCCAGGACCCTGGGATCAGGACCTGAGCCAAAGGCAGATGCTTAACTGACTGAGCCACCCAAGTGCCCTGTATAGCAGATTTCTGTAGCTGATTTATCCTATTTAACTTAAACTTTAAGCTTGTTGATAGAGAGTGCTGTCCCCTGAAGATATCTTCATGAAGGGCAAGTAGGTAGTAAGAGCAGAAAATTTAAAATCCTGCAGAAAAAAATGGAAATAAAACATGTCAACTGACCTAACAATGTCATTCATAAAAAAAAAATAACTGCACGAAAAGGACAGTCTAAAATCACTGTGTTCATGAAATGAATAGAAATGGGGAAAAAAGTCACACAGCAAAAATATAGCAAGAGAGAAAATTCAACACAAGGCATTTCCGCTGATAACAACTGCTGCCCCCCAAAATAGAAACTCATGAAGTTTATGAAAACTGTAGCCCAGCCCTCTAAATTGAATTACATGTTCTCATTCAAACATTAGGAGATCCTGAGTCAGAAATACAAAATCTAGTTGTAGAAAAAGAAAATCAAACAAGGATAAAACAAGAGTTGTTTGAACTAAGGAAAGATCTAGAAGGAAAAGATAAAATTACATTAGATAGAAATATTAAATTACCCACTGAACAATAGGTTTAAATGAAAATTTAATAGAAGTTATTAAAATAAACCAGGAAAAAAAATCTAGTGTAATAAATTAGAAGAAATAGGTAAAAAGCATCAGAGGGCAAGTGATAGAAGTGAGATACATAAATAGAAGATCTAAAATATTATAATTGGGTTCCTAAGAAGAAATCCAAAACTAGAAGAGAACTAGTATTTAAGATAACAATCCCAATCTCCTTCATACCCCACCTCCTCCCCCGACCAAAAAAAAAAAAAAAAAAAAAGGTCCTGAGTTTAGTGAAATGGGTAAAATTGAACTGGAATGATCAAGTCAAGAGAAATATCCTAATGCAACTATTCAGTTTTAAAGATAATAAAAAATTCCTTGGGCCTTCAGGCAGAAAATGAAGTTTCAAAGAAAAGATGATTAGCTTGGTGTCAGAATTCTCACAAATAATGTATGAATGAAGGCAATAGTGAAATGACATTTTCAAACACTTAAGTAATGAAAATACAAACTAAGAGTTTCACACAGAGTCAAGCTTTCTGTTAAGCAAAAATCCCATAAGAAGTTAATTCTGAATATATAGGAACACAGAGAATTTTGTACTCAAAAGCTCTTCTTGAAGAATGTACTAGAGGATAAGATTCAGCCAACCAAGACATGACTGAGGAAACTTTTGCAAAAGACATATGGTGAGAATCACATATATTTAATTGTAGATCTAAAACTAAAATGTTAGCTGTGTAGAAGGATAGTATTTAAACATGTGTTTTTAAAAATAGAAAAATTCAACTGAAATATGGGAGTAGACATAGATATAAGATAGAAAAAGGGAAAACAGAATAAGATCATTGACTATTGGACAAGTTAAAAAGGCAAGAGTCAAACAATTTAAAATAGAAATATTAGTTAGTAAACATTTAATAAGAAAAAAAGAGGGATTAAGAACATTGATATGATGGTATTTTTATTAGTAAAAATCCTTCCTTAATACCAAAAGAAATAGAAACTTTTTTAAATGCCAAAAGCAGTGTTGTATGAAATGAGCCAATAAGAAACACATAGAAGCAGTATATAACATAAAACAGAGTAATGAAAACAAAAGATATGACAGAATTCAGACTACCACATGCATCATATCAATACATGTAATGAGATTAAATTGACTAAGGAGGAAAGTATTTTCCAGTTAGTTCCTAAAGAAAAATCCAAGAGGCAAAACAAGAGACGCACCTAAAACACAGCAATTCAGAAGCATTAAAAATAAAGAGATGAACCAAGTTTTACTAGGTAAATGAAGACAATATAAAAGCAGAAATTGGTAACAGACACAGAATTTAAGTAAAAAATGAATTAACTTTAAATTAAAAAAGACACTCTATAATGCTAAAAGTATTTAATAATAAAGCTATACCAATTATGAATATCTATGCACTAAATAACAGTAAACACTTACATAAAACAGATGTACAGGAGATGCTTGGAAAATGGTTATAAGTACAGTATTAACAGAAGATTTTAATATACTACTCTTCATACAAAAAATGTGAAGTAGGAGAAAAAGTAAGCATATAAACACATAAACAACATAATTAGTAAGGTAGATATTTTGGCTCTATATTGAACTGTACACCCTAATAATAGACACTATACCTTTTTCTTACATGCACATTACATCACAAAACCAGAATGCCTAGTACAACACAAGAAAGCAACGATCAATTCTATAAAGTAAAGCTATTAAAACAACATTCTCTGATTCCAGTCCCAGCAAATAGAAATCAAATAGAACCCATAAAGCAAAACAAATTGAAAAAAAACAAAACAAAACAAGAAAGGTTTACCTCAGTTGGGGGAAAAAAATGCTATTGAAAAGCTTTTGGATTAAAGGGAATATAAAAAGAGAATTTGCAGAATTTCTAAAAAAAAGATAGATACAGTTACTAGTAATGATAGTTACATATAAAAATAGAAAGTAGTTCTACATATGAATGTTTGCTTTTGTTGCCTTTTGTGCTTTTAGTGTCATATCCCCCCCAAAAAAATCATACTGAAAAGCTTCTGCATAACAAAAAAAACAGTCAACAAAATGAAAAGGACACCTTTTTTTTTTTCTTTAAAGATTGTATTTATTTGAGAGAGAGAGAGTACACAAGCGGGGTGAAGGGCAGAGAGAGAAGCAGATTCCCCGCTGAGCAGGGACCCTGACCTGGCTCAACCCTGGTACCCCTGCGATCATGAACTGAACTGAAGGCAGATGCTTAACCAACTGAGTCACCCAGGTGCCTCGAAAGGCAACCTATGGAGTAGAAGAAAATATTTGCAAATCATATACCTGACAAGGGATTAATATCCAAAGTACATTAAGGACCCATATAACTTAATAGCAAAAAAAAAAAAAAAAAAAGAGAGAGAGAGAGAGAGAAAGAGGGAGAGAAGAGAGAGAAAGGAAAACAAATCAATTAAAAAATGGGCAGAGGAACTGAATAAATATTTTTCTAAAGAAGATATTCAGATGTCTAGCATGTACTTGAAAAGATGCCCACCATCACTCATCATCTGGGAAATGCAAATCAAAACTGCAACAAGATATCACTTCACATCTGTTAGAATGTATCATCAAAAACAAAAAAGATAACAGTGTTGACAAGGGTGTGGAGAAAAGGGACCCCTCCTTCGTGCATTGTGGGTGGCAATGCAAATTGGGGCCTACACTATGGAAAACAGCATGGAAGTTAGCAAGTTAAAAATAGGACTATCCTATGATCCAGCAATCCTGTTTTTGGGTACATATCCAAAGGAATTGAAATCACTATCTTGAAGAGATATCTGCATTCCTATTTTCATTGCAGCATTATTCACAATAGCTAAGACACATAAACAACTTATACCTCCATCCACGTATGAATGGATAAAGAAAATGTGATTTTATATATATATGAAATTCAACCATGAGAATGATGGAAATCCTGCTGTTTGTGACAATGTGGATGGACCTTGAGGGCATTATGCTAAATAAGTCAGATAAAGAAAAGCAAATACTGTATGATAGCACTTATATGTGAAATCTAAAAAAGCTGTTTGAAGAAACAGAGTAGAATGGTAGTTACCAGGGCCTGAGAAGTGGGGGAAATGGGGAGACGCTGGTCAAAGAATAAGATGAATACACTTTGGCGATCTAACCTACATGATAATTGTAGTTAATAATACTGTATTCTATACCTTAGAACTTAAATTCGCTCAACACAAAAAAGAAATGGTAATTATGTGAGATGAAGGAAGTGTTAGCGAACTCTAAAGTAGTAATCATTTTGTAATATGTAAGTATCAAATCAGCATGTTGTATACCTTAAACTTACAAAATGTTATATCTCAATAAAAAAAGTGATCAGAGGGGCGCCTGGGTGGCTCAGTGGGTTAAAGCCTCTGCCTTCGGCTCAGGTCATGATCCCAGGGTCCTGGGATCGAGCCCCATATGGGGCTCTCTGCTCCGCGGGGAGTCTGCTTCCTCCTCTCTCTCTGCCTGCCTCTCTGCCTACTTGTGATCTCTCTCTATCAAATAAATAAATAAATAAATAAGTGATCAGAGGAAATTCCAAAGCCCTAAACACTTACATCAATAAAAATAAAAGGATAAAATACATTAATTGCCAAATTGAGAGGTTAGATAAGGTATTACAAAGTAAATCATAAGAAGCCACCAGTAGGGAACTAATACAAGAGCAAAAATTAATGAGAACAGAAATGGAAGATGAAATTAATAAATCAAAACTTTGGTTCTTTGTAAAATTTAGTATTAGAGAAAAATAATCTGTGAGCTGATTTAATCAAGAAAGAGGAAGAAAGCACAAGCTAACTGTATGTGTACTGGAAGTAACTTTGATACAAAAGTAAAAATAACTGAAAGAATATATACAGTTATACAGTTACACAGTTATAAAATAACTGTCCTCCCAGTAGTCAATTTTGTGAAATGGAGCTCTCTAAATTCTGATTCACATATGTATTTTTAAATACAGCCAGGTGCTCTAATAAAAGGAGGACTAGGGGATGACCTTGAGTTAGTCACATTAAAATACTAGCTGGCTTTGGGACTTGATGGATTTTCTTTCTTTCTTAATTTTTGTAGATTATGAAGAGCTCTGCAAGTTACCTATAAAATTAACTGCGGAGTTCTCAAAGATTGTTTCTGTTGTTAGTATTCTATATTTTTGTATCTGTAAGCTTTTTATCTCTTAAACATTTTTTCCCCTGAACCTACAGAAAAGCCTCCCACTGTTTTTTTACCTAGCCCCAATTTATAATTCAGTGGATTTGATAACACCAAGTTCATGATAAGCAGCTCTCAGTGCTTGGTGACTTCATGTCCATGGTCAATTTTACCACATACCAGTAACATCTTTCTTAGAGGAGAATAATTTTTTATTGTGTAGAGCAGGGCTGTCCAATAGAACTTCCTGTAATAATGGAAATACTTATGTGTACACCACTCAATATGGTAGCCATTAGTCGCATGTGCCTATTGAGTATTCAAAATGTGAATAGTGAAACAGGAATTGAATTTTTAGTTTTTTAATTTTAATTTATTTAAATTTAAGTATCTATGGGTGACCTGTGCTTTCTGCATTAGATAGCACAGGTATAGAGGATGATTTTTCCTTAGAAATAGGGGTTCATCTCCTACACTATTGGTGGGAATGCAAGCTGGTGCAACCACTCTGGAAAACCATATGGAGGTTCCTCAAAAAGTTGAAAATAGAGCTACCCTATGACCCAGCAATTGCACTACTGGGTATTTACTCTAAAGATACAAACGTAGTGATCTGAAGGGGCACATGCACCTGAATGTTTATAGCAGCAATGTCCACAAGAGCCAAACTATGGAAAGAACCTAGATGTCCATCAACAGATGAATGGATAAAGAAGAAGTGGTATATATATATAATGGAATACTATGCAGCCATCAAAAGAAATAAAATCTTGCCATTTGCAATGACATGGATGGAACCACAGGGTATTATGCTTAGCGAAATCAGTCAATCGGAGAAAGACAACTGTCATATGATCTCCCTGATATGAGGAAGTGGAGATGTAACGTGGGGGGTTTGTGGGGTACAAAATGAATAAATGAAACAAGATGGGATCGGGAGGGAGACAAACCATAAGAGACTCTTAATCTCGCAGAACAAACTGAGGGTTGCTGGAGGGGCAGGTGGGAGAGGGTGGTGGGGTTATGGACATTGGGGGGTTGTGTACTGTGGTGAGTGCTGTGAAGTGTGTAAACCTGGCGATTCACAGACCTGTACCCCTGTGGCTAAAAATACATTATATGTTTATAAAAAAATTAAAAAATTAAAAAAAAAAAAGAAATAGGGGTTCACTGTATGATTTTCCTATCAAGTCATTCCAGAGACTCTAGAGAGTGTCCTTGACATCTGGAAACTTCAGCACAAATGAAGATGCTAAGTTTTATTTCCAAAATGTAGGATAGCTTGTATTGCACTCTGTACCTAGTCAGAGCCTTCTCCTGCATTGGATGTCACTCAAAATTGGCAGGCTTCTGAGTTGCCAGAGAGGTGGATAGCAGTACCAAAACGGGCAGTATATGCCTGAACATACATATCCTTATATGGTATTGTATCTCGAAGAGCCAGAACACAGCGGTTTGGAAATAAAAGTGGAAAGTAGGATTCCATCTCAGTATTTAACTGATCCAGTTGTGCAGTTTATGATTCTTGACTCACAATTTTAGGCTCTGATTAGTTGGAGGCTATGGTTTCCAGAGGGGAAACACTATGAAGAGCAAGGGTGCTGCTGGACAATGGGAACTGAGAGAAGTGTATATCACATTCAGAAATGTCCCTAGGATATCTCTTGATGCTTCCACATGAGGAGGTTAATATAAATTGGTAATTTTAGCAACACCAGCTCATCGAGGGCAGGACTACTAAGGGTTTAACCCTTGGGGATGAATTTAACCAAACAGGCAACCCAAATGAGACTAAGTACTTGCAGAAGGTGACAGTAATTCAGAATGCTGGTGAAGAAGATGAGTGTCTGTTATGGCCGCTTGACTGGGTACAGCAATAGTCATAAAAATCTTTGTAACTGTTAAGGAGATTACAAGTGAAAAAGATTGGATTTTTGCTTCCACTCTCAGGGTGTATACTGGAGGTGTTAAATTGGTTGACCCAGTTTATGCATCTCCTCAGATCCTCCTGGCATTATAGACCACCCTCTTACCCCCACCACCAGAAGACTTGACCACCTACTAATGGAAATCCTCATTCATCACTGTCATGACCACATGTCCTCGCACTGCTGTCTGTCTCAGCCTCCCAGGGTAATAAAAGACTTCCACATGTCTCAGAGAAGAAGCTGCCAAAGCTCGGACACCCCAGTCCTACAACCCGTAGAAGCTATTGCTACTTCCACCCCTTCTGGCTGTAGATGACATCTTGCGATCACGAATGGGGAATCTAACTGACCTAGTGGTTTCCAGGAGAGGCTCAGTAACCAGTGTGATATAGTAAGCAGAAAGAGTTTCTTAGGTAAATCCCACTCCTTTTCTTCCCACATATTTTCTGAGGTGCAATGGCTCTCAGAGGATGGTCCATGCGATTGATCAAATGCTATGTTTTTTCTTTCTTTCTTTCTTTGTTTCTTAAGATTATTTATTTTAAAGCGAGAACATGCACACATGCACGCAAGGAGGGGAGGTGTAGAGGGGAAGAGAAAGAATCTTCAGACTCCCTTCTGAGCATGAAGCCCAATGTAGGGCTTGCTCTCATGGGGACCCTGAGATCATGACCTGAGCCAAAACCAAGAGTCAGATGTTCAACCAACTGAGCCACCTAGGCGCCCCAAATGGCTACACTTTCTTATGAAGCTGTGGCCAGTTTGATAATGTTCTATATATTTTTTTTCTTACTTCAGTTCTCTTTTATGACTTATTTCTGCCCTGGAATTTCACATGTTCTTTGAACCCCCTACCAGTAAAATGTTAGGATTAATTTTTGCCACAGGCTCTGTTTTCTAAGAAACTTGGCCTGAGGTAGGGACATTTAATGATTCTGCACATGTATTCAGTAGACCGTCTATAAGAGGGAATCCTGGGAAGATGAGGGAGACTTCTTGTCATGAAAAGGAACAGGAGGTCAATTGTAAGGAAAATCACAAAGAGAAATATGGTGATGTGAGATGCATGAAACAGAAGAAGAAAAAACCCCAGAAACCTGAGTAGCATGAAGATGGGAAATTACTCACCAGATTTAAGCATTAAGCTTCCCTTGAAATTTCTTTCAGGGACAAGGAAGAGTAACAAATTTGGAATATGAAATTAAGAATGTTGACAGAAAGAGAACAAACGAACTCCCAGAAGGCAGCAGGCTATCGGGAATCTGTCTTCTTTTTACCTTGGTAGATTTCTTTAGAATTTCATGCAGATATTTATATCAAGGCTGACATTATGATAAGTTGAGATAAAGAAAAAGCATGGTGTGTGACCTTGGCTAGTTACTTGTAAAATGAACGAGAAGCAAAGAAAATAATAGAAGTCAAAGAATATTAAAAGCATCATGCAATGGTTTTGTGGCCCTGGCTCCTTTAGGGGTTTTCTTTACAAGTCTATTGAATCCTGGTTTAGGGACAGCAATAGAGAGGCCAATTTCCAAAATTTTATTTATAGCCTAATCAAGGCAAAATTTTTCTGTAGTGAAAGTGTAAATATATAAATCAGTGTTTTTATCTTCTATGTTATTTTTTTCTCAAGCTTTTACATGCATCAGAATCACCTGGAGGCCTTGTTATGACACACTGTGGCCTTCCCTAACCCCAAAGTTTCTAGAGTTGTAGATTTTGCATTTCTAGCAAGTTTCAAGGTGATGCTGATGTCGCTGATCACAGGAACAAGCTCTGAGAACCACTGTTCTATGTTATTTGGAGGAGTGATGTTATAGCCTAGTCAGGATGTAATTTTAAGAACTCTGATGGTCACGGAGAAGTAAGACATTCGTTGCTAAATCTCCACGGGGACTGTCAGAAGAACAAATTTGAAATTTAGGATCAATCATGTCTTATAGAGTTTTATGTTTTAATGCAAAAACTATCCACCCCTAGTTTATTTGAATGTTGGAAAGAAGTTTTTAAAAAGGTGTTTCATGGGGCATCTGAGTGACTCAGTCGGTTAAGCGTCTGCCTTCGGCTCAGGTCATAATCCCAGAGTTCTGGGATTGGGCCCAGCATTAGGCTCTCGGCTTGGCAGGGAGTCTGCTTCTCCCTTTCCCTCTGTTTGCCACTCCCCTTGCCTGTGTTATCTCAATCTCTGTCAAATAAATTAAAAAAATCTTTAAAAATAAATAAAATAAAAATAAAAGGTGTTTCATGCGCAGTTAGCATTGATGTTGCCATTCTGTGTATAAAAGAGTCCTATGAAAATTTTTCTATTATATAGGCATGAAGAAAATCCTTATGGAAAATCATCTGGGTTACTTAGCTGAGTTCTCTTTTGACATTCTCTCTATCTCTTCCAATACTGGAAAAGAATTACTGACACATGTATGTACCTATTACATTTTTTTTTTTAAATAAGACTGATGCCCTTAAGGATCATTCTGTCAGAAATTGAAGAGACATTGAAAAGTTGCTGTTTCAAATCATTAGCCATGATTAAATGATAGCAGTTGTATCACAAGGTAGAGTTTATTTAAAAATTCAAGCCACAAGGGATGTGATATGAGAAAAGTAACTCTTCTTCTCCATGATTCAAAAGGAAGTGTGTAAAAGAAATTCTAAGCCAGTGATCTTGACCTTGGCTGCACACTAGGATAATGTGGGAACTTTTTTTTTTTAAAGATTTTATTTATTTATTTATTTGACAGGCAGAGATCACAAGTAGGCAGGCAGAGAGAGAGGAGGAAGCAGGATCCCTGCTGAGCAGAGAGCCCAATGCGGGGCTCGATCCCAGGGCCCTGGGATCACGACCCGAGCTGAAGGCAGAGGCTTTAACCCACTGAGCCACCCAGGCACTCCAATGTGGGAACTTTTAATAAACATGATTCCCATGCTTCATTCCATATAAATTAAATCAGTCTGGGAGCATACATTGGTTTTATATTGCTCTACATATTAAGTTACCACAAACCTAGAGTCTGAATACAACATAAATATGTTATATCACAACTTCCCATGGGTCAGGTTAATTGTATTCCCTGATCAGGGTCTCACCAAGCTGAAATTACTGTACCATCCTGAATTATGATTTCATCTGAGGCTCAGAGTCTTCTTCCAAGCTCAACAGTTGTTGGCAGAATTCAATTCTGTGTGGTTGTTGGACTGAGATCCTCGTCTTTCAGCAGCCAGTTATCCTTCCCTGCCCTGTCACTGTTTCCACAAAATGGCGGTTTGCTTCTTTAAGGCCAACAAGACAGCATGTATCTACTTCTAATTTCTCTAGTTTCTTCTGTATCTGATCTATAGATCCTATTTAAATGGTCTTACATGATTAAGTCAGGTCAACCCAGAATAATCTTACGTATTAATTTAAAATCAATTTAAGGACTTGATTACATTTATAAAATATCTTTGCTCTCTCCATATAATGTAACCTAATAATAGGAGTTATATCCCATCATATTCACAGATCTTACCCACACACAAGAGGGTGGGAATTATTTTAATATATATATAACATATTATATGATATTACATTATATTATGCAATATACCATAATATATATATGCACCTAAATATGTTAAACAAATACTAACATATCTAAAGGGAGAAAAAGGTAAGGATACAATAATAGTAGGGGACTTCAATACCCTTTTCATCAATGGATAGATCAGACAGAAAATTGACAAGGTAGTGTTGGACATGAGCCATACATTAGACCAAATGGACCTAACAGACATTTCTAGAACACTCCATCTAAAAGCAGCAGAATACACATTCTTTTCAAGTGAACATGAAACATTCTCTGGGAAAGATCATATGCTAGGCCCCCAAAACCAGTCTTAGCAAATTAAAGAAGATAGAAATCATACCAGCTATTTTTTCTGACCAAAATACTGTGGAACTAGAAATCAACAACAAGAGAAAAGCTAGAAAATTTACAGGTATGTAGAAACTAAACAACACACTCCTGAACAACTAGTGGGTCAAAGAAGAAATTAAAAGGGGGAAAAAATATCTCAAAATGAATAAATATGGAAACGCGACATACCAAAACCTGTGGGATGCTGCAAAGGCTATTCTGAGGGGAATTTATAGTGTTAAACACACACATATATATATACAGAAAAATAGAAAAAACTCAAATAAGCAACTTAACCTTATACCTCAAAGAACTAGAAAATGAGCCAACTAAGCCCAAAGTTAGCAGAAGGAAGGAGGTAACAAAGATCAGAATGGAAAGAAATAAAATAGACACCAGGAAAATAAAAGACCAACAAGACTAGGAGATGGTTTTTTGAAAAAATATAATTGACAAACCTTCAGCTAGACTAAATAAGAAAGAACATTCAAATACATAAAATCAGAAATGAAAGAGATATTACAAGAGATACTGATAGAATACAAAGGATCATAGGAGACTATTATAAGCAATTGTATGTCAACAAATGGGGTAACCGAGAAGATGCTAATAAATTCCTAGAAACATACAATCCACCAAGACTGAATCAGGAAGAAAGAAAAGCTGAACAGACCAATAACAAGCAAAGGATTGAATCAGTAATCAAAAACCTCCCAACACAGAAAAGACCAGGAGCAGATGGCTTCACTAGAGAATTCTACCCAATACTGAAAGAAAAATAACACCATTCCTTCTCAAAATCTTCCAAAAAATTGAAGAAGGAGCACACTTAAACGTATTCTACAAGGCCAGCATTATTCTGATACCAAAGCCAGATAAGGACACTATAAGAAAAGAAAACTATAGACCAATGTCCCTGATGAGTATAGATGCAAAAATTCCCAACACAGTATTAGCAAAAGCTTCATTCCAGAGCACATTACAGTGGGGATGCCCGGCTGGCTCAGTTGGTTTAGCGTCTGACTCTTGATTTCAGGTCAGGTCATGATCAGCCCCAGGTCAGACTCCATGCTCAGCACAGAGTCGGCTTGTCCCTCTCCCAGCCCCTGCTTGCACTCTCTCTCTCTCTCTCTCTCTCTCTCTCTCTCTCTCAAATAAATAAATAAATAAATAAATAAATCTTTTTAAAAAGAGAACACATTAAAATGATTATACACCATGATCAAGGGATTTCTGCCTGGTATATAGAACTATTGCAACATATGCAAATAAATAAATATATTAACAGAATGAAAGATTAAACTCAAATGATCATCACAATAGATGCAGAAAAAGCATTTGACAAAATATAGCATCTTTTTATGATAAAAATCCTTGACAGATTGTGTAAAGAAAGAACGTGCCTCGGCATAATAAAGGCCATATATGACAAACCCACAGCTAACATTATAGTCAATGGAGAAAAACTGAAAGCTTTTCCTCTAAGATCAGGAATAATACAAGAGTGGCCACTCTCACTGCTTTTATTCAAGATAGTACTAAAAGTTCTAACCAGAGCACTTAGGCCAGACAAAGAAATAAAAGGCATCCAAATCAGAAAGGAAGGAGTAAAATTGTCACTGTTTGACGCTGGTTTGATTTTGTATATACAAAATCCCAAAGACTCAATTAAAAAAACTGTTGGAACTAATCAATGATTTCAGTAATGTTTCAAGTTATGAAATCAACATGCAGAAATCAGTTGCATTTCTTTTTTTTTTTAAGATTTTAGTTATTTATTTGACAAAGAGAGATCACAAGCAGGCAGAGAGGCAGGCAGAGTGGGGGTTGTGGGGGGGAGGGAAATCCAGGCTCCCCGCTGAGCAGAAAGCCTGATGCAGGGCTCCATCCCAGGACTCTGAGATGATGACCTGAGCCAAAGGCAGAGGCTTAACCCACTGAGCCACCCAGGCGCCCTCAGTTTCATTTCTATATACTAATAATGAAACATATGAAAAAAATAAAGAAAACTATCCCATTCACAATAACATCAAAAATAACAAAACAGGAGTGCCTGGGTGGCTCAGTTGGTTAAGTGTCTGCCTTATGCTCAGGTCATGATTCCAGGACTCCGGAATTGAGTCCTGCATCAGGCTCATTGCTCAATAGGGACCCTGCTTCTCCCTCTGCCCACTGCTCCCCCTGCTTGTGAGCTCTCTCTTTCTCTCTCTGTGACAAATAAATAAAATCTTTAAAAACAAAACAAAACAAAAGAACTCCCAATACTATAAAAGAAGCTCTTCAGGAAGAAGGAATATGACGCAGACAGAGACCTGGATATAAAAAGAAACAAAGACATGAGGAATGCTGCAAATGGAATAAGTGAAGGTTAAATATAAATTAATTTGTTATTATTTTGAGTTCTCGAACACATAAATGATTTTCTAAAGTGAAAATAGTGGCAATGTATTGTGTTTAGAACATATGTAAATGTTGAAATGACAGCTATAGCATAAAGGATTCAGTTGAAAATATATTGTTAATAAGATATTTATAGTGCACTTGAAGCCATAAACTGTTATTTGAGGGTAGACTCTAATCAATAACAGGTGTGTATTGTAAACTCTAAGATAATCACTAAAAAAATGAACCAGTAATGGAGGTAAAATGGAATCATTAAAAAATTTTGATTAATTCCAAAGAAAGGTGAGATGTTGGGAAAGTTTGGATATAAAAGTTTGAGAGAGTTTTGGGGTTGATGGAACTGGTTTATACCTTACTCTGGTTTTGGGTACACAACTGTATATCTTTGTCAAAACTTATAGAACTATACACTAAAAAGGAGGAATTTGAGTTTATGTAAATTATAACTTTGTAAAAGTTGGAAAAATTGCTTTCCCATTATTCTAATTCAAGAATATTTCACTAAAAAAATTTTTAGCCCTAATTGCTAGAATCCAACATGTGTTTACTAAATACATTATGAGAAGTCAAATTTATTTATTTTTTTAAGAATAACTAATGAGATGAAGAATACGTAATATATCTGGATTTCTGAAAGCTGTTAGAAAAATCCCGTTATTCTCCTAGTGGGGGAAAATAGGAAAACTGTGGGCTAAATGTAGAGTTGACTTATCTTGACTGAATCTGTACTGACAAATGGGCTGTCATTGCTGTGATAAAAATCTACCGGGGGAGGCATTTCCATAGGCCTCTGTCCTCAGTGCTTCCCTCTTTATTTGTATCAGTGCTTTGAATGAAGCTTTAACGTTTCCTTCTTTAGGTAGACCATGATAACTGGTGAGATATAGACTATGTTCGCTATCATACTAGAAATACAAAAAAGCCTTGAAAGTGGAAAATGTGAAAGGGCCACATCATTTTGTATTTATTTTTTAATGCTTCAGAGAGACATGTTACATGCGTGGTAAGAACTCTTTAAGCATAGAATCGATTGCCCTGAGAAGTAATGCTTTCCTGTGGCATGTGTTGAGTATAATTTGGTTAAAGCCAGAGAGTGGTTATAAGAGAAATCAAGAACTGTTAACAACACGTCTTAATTAGCAAGCTTTAAGGTATCTTCCTACTCTGAGAATGTTAAGTATTTCTGAAGTGCCTACCATGAGTGGGTTATTATTTCCAGCCTTGTAGTAGATTCAAACTAGCTTAGAGCCTTGGCCTTTATCTCTTGATTATGCTGTTCCATTAGCATACCCTTCAGAAAATATCCAGCATCTGAGCACTGCTCAGCATGTCCACTTTCACCAGCCTGGTCCAAGCTCATCTCTGGTCTGAATTCCTGTCCCTGAACGGAGCTCTCCACTTCTTCCCTGTCCTCAGTCTGATTTCAACAAGATAGTTTCCTTGGTATTTTTCAAACGTGGGAGGCAAGCCCCCAACTGAGGACCTCTGCATTTGCTGTTTACTTTACCTAAAATGTTCTGCTGGATATCTGCATGGCTCCTTGATTGCTTTGTTCATGTCTTGACCAAAAGTTCCATCTCAGTGACTCTCCATAATGACACTTACTACCCCCCTCTTTATTTTTTTTCTCTTTAGCATTTATCACTACTTAAGATAACACATCTTTTTTTTTTCCTTTCTTCTTTTCTTTTAAGTAGGCTCTGAGCTTCCAACATGGGGCTTGAACTCATGACCCTGAGATCAAGACCTGAGCTGAGATCCAGAGTCAGATCCTCAATCAACTGAGCCACCCAGGCACCTCTTAATATACTACATATATTATTTTAAAATCTTACTTGTGTGTCCCCAACAGCATGTAAGCACCATAATTTTTATTTGTTTTGTTTCCCGCTGTATTCCCAGTGTTTTGAACAGTGCCTGGCAAAGTTGACATTTAATACATGTCTGTCAAAGGAAAGGAAGAAGTGATAAAACTCCGTAATTATTAACCAGCCATATTTATTAAGCAGTCATTAGGGACCCGGCACAGAGCTAAGCACTTTGTATGCTAATGTGGCCCTGAGTCCTCCTGACAACTGAGCCACGGGTAACAGGGAAGGAAAACAAGGTTCAGAGAAGTCAGGTAACTTGTTCAAGGTCACACAGCTGGTCAGGGCTGGGCCAAGATAATGTTCATCATCATCATCGAGCTCACTCAATCAAAAGCATGTCTCACCTCATGCTTCTTCTTGTCCTCAGCTTAATCAAAGGGTTGAGTCACATGTCTTCCAGGGGTTACAGGCAGTACTGTGATTCTGTTACAAGGACATTTGAGAGAGAGAAGACATTTCTCCAGCATGGATTTGGTAGATTTGATTTGGTGCTGCATTTCAGGAAGTCAGGCTCTATGGGTTTCCATAGTAACAGAGAGCAGCTGCTCACAAACTCATTTCCTGTGGAGTGATAATCCCTTCTCCCTAGTTTTAGCTGGGAACAAATCTGGTAACTTGTTATGATGTGGCTGT
Source organism: Enhydra lutris kenyoni (assembly GCF_002288905.1). Taxonomy (NCBI): domain Eukaryota; kingdom Metazoa; phylum Chordata; class Mammalia; order Carnivora; family Mustelidae; genus Enhydra; species Enhydra lutris. The sequence continues at coordinate 17,117,488 of NW_019154107.1, read as the reverse complement.
CGCCAGTGCTGATGGTTCTATTTAGACCTATATCTGATATTTTCTTTCCTCATGTTCGTTTTGAAAGTTAGTTAACCACATTATAGAAAACTTAGAAAGAAAAACAAAAAGAAAATTCATTATCACCCAGCCCAGCGCGAACTCATTGTTGTTTATTCTGATACTTATCTCTCAGAAGGCAAATCCGGTTTTGCCATTGGCTAACTATTTGACCTTGGAAAAACCTTAACTTTCATGAGACAAAATAAATCTCAACTCTCATTGAGGCTAATAATTATTATTTTGTAAGTTTTGAGCTTTACCTTTCTTTTTAGTTTTTATCTTTGAAGAGTAAATGAAGTAAACTATGCAAACAATCTGGGGCTTCCAAGAAATGTTTGTGTCTCTCTTTGGATTTCCTTCTTTTTCCTCATGTTATCCCCTCACCTGCCATGCCACAGATATCACCACTCCCACTGAGCACTTTTAGAGGTACATTTGAAGTGTTTAGTTATCAGAAAATATATAACCAATGGGAAGACAGTACTAAAATATGAAAGCTAAAACTCTCTCCATGACCTTGGCTTCTCCAGATGACCGCCTTTGCCTCCCTGCATTGTTGGGGTTTATAACACAGAGCGTCTCTGCACGTCAGAGCTAAAGCATCATCAGAAGCTCAAGGGTGTATATTGCATACTTGCACTGGATGTGGAATCACGATGCCCAGAACTTTCTTAGACACACAGGTATTGTCCTCTGCTCTGTGTTCAGCCTCTCCAAGCTGGCATCCCAGCTCTGTTCCTTATTAGCTGTGTGACTTCAGTGCTTTCATTTTCTCATCTCTGAAACGCAGGCGAGAGCAGACATAAATTCCTAAGTGTTGCTAGGGCTCAATGAGAGAGCCACGAGAGTGCTCCACACCATAGCTGGCAAACACTCCTTGCGGGACAAACACCTGAAACCTCAGGAGAAAGAGGAAACTCTTTAATTGCCTTTTCTCACTACTCACCTTTTGTTTTCCTTTTCGCTTAGAGACTGTTGGACCCACTTCTCTCCTTCCTAGTTTTCCTTTACAGAAAACCTTCCGTCCTGCTGAGGCTTGGGCTCATTTTTTAATTCTCATTCTCTGCAATAATCACCTCTATTGCAACATCAGTACCACTGCACACACATGCACAAAACTCTGCTGTGCATGAATTTTGCCTTCTATTACTCCAAAAATATTGACTAAACACCTTACAGCTTGCCACGTCCTAGCACCACATGCCTTTGAGAAGAAAGTCAGTCAAGGCTCCTCTGTTTTTCAAGCTTGATTCTAGTAGATGCTTGCAGCCCTGAGTGCTCACGTACTTCCTGCTTTCTATCCTGCCCCTGTTTACTGACATCTCTCTGCCTTGTATCCCATCCTCATTGGATTTTTTTCTTTGTGATCCTTTTCTAAAAAAAAAAAATCCCAGTATAGTTAATATATGATGTTATATTAGTTTCAGGTGTACAGCGTAGTGATTCAGCTCTTCCGTATGTCACCCAGTGCTCATCGCAAGTGGCTTCCTTAATCCCCATCACGTTTCACCCATCTCTCCCACCCCCTTTCCCTCTGGTAACCATCAGTTTGTTCTCTATAGTTAAGAGTCTGTTTCTTGGTTTGCCTGTCTCTCCCCCACCCCCTTCGCTCTTTTGTTTCTTAAATTCCACATATGAGTGAGATCATATGGTAATGTCTTTCTCTGACTGACTTATTTCGCTCAGCATTATACTCTTTAGCGCCATCCATGCCATTGCAAATGGCAAGATTTTATTCTTTGTTATGGCTGTGTGTGTGTGTGTGTGTGTGTGTACACACATACATACCACATCTTCTTTATCCATTCATTATCGATGAACACTTGTGCTGCTTCTGTATCTTGGCTATGGCAAATAATGCTGCTGTAAATGTAGGGGGGTATGTATATGATCTTGAACTCTGGACTTAACCCAAACTAATAGGCTTAAGAGGGATGCCATTTAATGAATGTTTTATTCAGCAAACGTTTATTGGGCCCCTGCTGTATGCCAAGCTTTACGTTATCTCCTCTACCATATATTCATTCTCACAAAGCCTTCTAGAAAGTAGTACCTTAACCCAAAGGATATCAGTTGAAAAATTAAGGCAGGCTGGGAAAATAAATCTTCAGGAGGTAATCTTTTTAAAATCATTTTAAGCCTTACTAATACACATTACTCTATTCCACGCTTAATTTGACAGCCCCTAATGCCATGTTTTGAGCTGACATAGGTGATGACTATGATCAGTGACATTCAGAGGCAGCAAATGAAACGATAATTTCTAAAGTCAAAGTGGGTCATGCCATTCCAAAGCAAACATGAAATCCAAAACATTCAAATGGTATTTGCTAAATGTAAAATTGATGTCAAGTGTACAGCGAAGGGGAGTTGTTGCCAGTGGAGTTGTTAATCCTGCTTGAGGTATTAACTTAAGATATTAACTTGTTACCAGTCAGGTATCCATCTTGGAAATGTCTCCCCTGCATAGTAATGGTGGCATATAACACTGCAGGCTAAACTAATTCTGTTGCCATTTGGGTTTCTGAAAGCCAGCATACATTAAAGATTCTAGCCGAGCTTCCATTCTCATGCAAGAATTGATGAACCAGGAGATTTTCTAATAACAGTGAACACCACATAAATGGAACGTTCATTCCATAAACTCCATTGTTAATAGGATAAAATCACTCTGGGTAAATAAAACTAATAACACTTTCTTCTAATTGATGCTCAAGGGCTGCCTACCATGTCTGTGTGATAAGACTATAATAAATTAGCCTTGTTTTCAACTCATGGGGGATGCTGTCCTGAGACTGAGAGATTTGTTCAGACTTTCATAGTTTTTCCTTGCCAGTTAACCTCTATTAACTTTCTATCTACCTAGTTCCTCAGGAGCATTAACCCAGGGATGTACAGGGATTTGTCAGTATGCAGATGTCAGACTCTATTTCCCTTAAAGCTGAAGAAGGGCTCCTAACTGGCCATGCATAGGTGCCCACCTTCCGTGCGGCAGACCGCAATATTGACACTTGAAAAGAGCATCTTGACACTTCTTTCCCAAAGTGAAGGATGACAGTGGATTTAGTTCATGTGCCCTCACACAAGAACCTCCAAGATTTGTCTGTAGACAAGTAAGCCTGTAAAATTATGAATTTATTTACATGTGATTGATATTTCATGCTCGCAGTTTCCTCAGAGATGACTAAAGCCGGTGACGTTCACAGTTGGCCCACTCATCCACTGCTTAAAACATCCCCCATCTGTAAATTAGAGAGCATCTTTTCTCTAGAGACGGTGAAGAGGATATGAAGAAAAGCATGCAGAGTACCCAGCCAGAGGCCGGTCTGCAATAAGATCTCACAGTGGCCATTTACATCATAGTAATTATAGACTTAAAATGATTACCAAACTTTTCTCAACTCAGATTGTTTTGATGCCTCCAGCATTGTTTCAAGGGTGACAAAAAGGTAGAAAAAAAACAGCACAGAATTCTGCAGGATGCAGCCCCCAATTCTTCTTCCAGTTCTTTGGTGATTAACCATGGAGAAGCTGGTAAATCCCAGTATGCTTTGGAACTTGAATTCCCTCCTCTGTCAAACTAGGCTGACCAATGCCTACATTATGCTGACACTGGAACAATGAAACAGGGTAATTTATGTAGTGCCATTTAAAAAAACACACAGAACTACGTATAAAGCATTATTGGGATTTTAGGGTTTAGCTTTTGTTAAATGAAAGATCAGTAACTTCTTTGAAATATCTCTCAGAGGACTGAAAATCCATTAACATTATTTTTATCTACAACATTATTTAATCTGGTGGAGGTTCTAAAATGTTTAGCTTCTGAATTTCAAAACCATCAAATCAGAACAAAACTGCCAGGAGTGCGGTGCAGAGAGCTAACACATATCTGTGGCCTCGCCTTATCTTCTCTCTGCAACTCATCCAGATTGTTTTCTGCTTTTCTAGTCAGTGAATATAGACGTGTTTCTCACAACTAATGTCTTTCTCTTCCTCACACATGACAACCAAAAGGATGCCATGGGCCCTGACCATGCCTTAAAGAAGAGAAATATTTTACTTTTAATTGACCAATGCAGAATTTAACTTGGAAATGCTCATTTAGTTTTAAATATCCAAAAGCAAGAGCTATAAAAATGGCATATAATTTATTGTTTAAAATATATGCCTTCATTATATTTCCCAGTGTCCCATAATAGAAATAATAGAAAACCTTGTCATAACCATTCTCTTACAGAAATGAAAGCATGTTAAATGAAAAAGGCATTTAAGAGCTTTAAGGAAGATCATTTTTCAAATGATCTCCTTAAACCAGTTTGCTGTGCTTTTTTGAGTTGCATAGTAGAAAGCACTGATAATGCAATCAACTGATTTTGAAACTATTTTAATATAATATTTTTAACAATAACTTAAACATGCACAGTCAGCGCTTGTGGTGACTGATGATACCAAAAATGCTATCAAACTGAGGGCCATTTACCTATGTGACTCCCCTGAGCCTGGGATTCTTTGAAGTGAAATAAGAAGATAGAGAAGTGTGTTTCACACCATGGTTTTGTCCTATGGTTGTGACCTCTCTTCTTTCTTTACCTCAGGGTTTTTTTCTCCCTCATCTCATCCCAGAGGGTGGGCCATGGGGAATGTGCACGTACTAACATGGCCCAAAGAGTTGTCAAGCCAACACCAACTGTGGTCTGCAATGGACATTGGCTTTTCTCCCTCTCAGTTCTTGACTCCCAGTTTCTGGCCTCTGGCTTCTATTCCTTCCACTCTGCTTTTTCTTATTTCAGTACTAGGATCAATTACCCATTGCTTTCTTCATTGGGCTGCCTCTAGTTCATCTCTGTACTGTCTTCATCTGCGGTTATGGAAATAGTATTTCTTTTCTTGAAGAAGCATTGGCAAGATTAAATGAGGTGATGCTTAGCCCAATACCTTATGTATAATAAGCTCAATAAGTTAGAAGCATCATGACTCAGATTATCTACTCAAAGGACTCCCCTGTCCAAAGTGATTAAAATGCAAATATCTTCTTTCTGCCCCTCACCTAGATTACATTCTGCCTTGCAAGTCAGTGAGTATAGATACATGTTTCTCACCACTAAAGTCTTTCACTTTCCCTCATAGAACAACTGTAAAGGATGCCAAGGGCCTTAAATTTTTTATTAAAAGAGGTCATCTGCTTTTTTTTTTAAGCTTTCCTTTTACTAAGTCTCATTGACTTTGGTTCTCACTGCATTATATCTTCAAAGTTTCTCCCTGTCCCAGTTAATTTAGGTTATCTTGGTATCTAATGCCCAAATTCCCATTTGCTTTTATCATGTGATCCTTCATTCAGTCAGAATGTGAACACCCATAACCAATTTTGTGTTGTAATCTGATATGAAACTCTTTTCTCTTTTTGTGAAATGAATTTGCCATTAAACAAATCCGTGCAACAAGTTAATTTGCAAGTTGTTAATATACATCATCAAAAATTGCTAAGTCTGACACCTCAGTTGATAAAAACAAAAATCTCTTCTCTCTTTGAACTTTTTCCAAATACAGCTTTTGAAAATTTGAAACTTTCTGTAGAACTATGGAACACATACAAAAATGTTCACAAATTATAAACGTACAGTGCCAAGAATTTCAAAATCTGAACACACCCACGTGTTCTTCCTGCCTAATTCCTGGATGCAAGAGCACAAATCCTTCAGCCCAGCAGGCCTTCTCTTCCTCTTCCTCCCCTTCAACCACATGTGGAAGCTGGGGACATTTCCTGTGAAAACTTGGAATATCCACAGAGTGGAGCATTAGTGGGACAAAGATGAGGTCTTGAGATTAAGGACTAGTCTGTATTTCCACCAATCTTGGCGATAGAATCTCACTTTCTAAGAAAGAAGAATAACGGTATATTCTAGACTTTATTATGTGTGTAAGAATAAAATGCATACAGAGAGAACTGGAAGTACATTAATACTAGGTTTCTGTAGCATCTGTAAAATGATTTTAATAGATGCAAAATAATGACTGCAAGCAATGGAATAAGTGGGGAGAAGGGGGCCTTCAGGATGTTTCTATTTTAAATCTTGAAGCTGTGTCTACCTAAAATTACTGCTTGGGGTAATCAGGTATTCTTGCAAATTTGGATGGAAAGACTCTAGGTAAGAATGTGATAAGTGTCCACCCAAAGAGCTAAAGATAATATTTAGCTCTGCCTCCTTTTCCTTTGTTAGATCCTTTTGCCCGTCTCTCCTTTGTATGTCACTAGTCAGACCAACCCTTTTACTGTACATCATAAAAACAGAAAGTGAAAATTGTGACAAGTTTTGCTGTGGGGACTCTAGGTAAGAATGTGATAAGTGTCCACCCGAAGAGCTAAAGATGATATTTAGCTCTGCCTCCTTTTCCTTTGTTAGATCCTTTTACCCATCTCTCCTTTGTATGTCACTAGTTAGACCAACGCTTTTACTGTACATCATAAAAACATAAAGTGAAAATTGTGACAAGTTTTGCTGTGGGCCTGGGAGAACAACTGCCTACTTATTGTCAAGGCAGACCTAACGTGAAAATGTCATTAAAAATGCTATGCTTTGCAACCTGTAGTAAAAACAACCTAGAACTAGGGGAGCTCTCTTTGATCTTATTATGTTAAATGCCTGGCATTTCAACTTAAACTAAAAGTACAGGAGAATCCTGATCCATGCATTAATAATGAGGTCAAGGTTGTGAGTAGGTTTTACAGAGGAGGCATGATATCATAGATTAGCACTAAGATGGGATGCAGTTAAAAATGCACATGGACCAGAGCCCACTGGCAGAATTGGTAGAACTGAGTAACTCAAAAAAAGAAACTTGGAGAATATAAGGAAGACAGTTTCTAATGGTGCCTGTAAAGGTTTAGCAACAAAATACATGTTATTTTAAAGTAACCTTCATATAGGTTTATGATAGGTGACATGTCCATACCATTCTGAACCTAGGTAACTTAAAATGCAAGGAATGATATGGGTGCCTTTAAGAAAATGGTAATTCTACATATGGAAAAAATTTGTTCTTTCTTTTCCTATAGCTATTATTTTTAATCTACTCAGAGCTTAACTAAATGTCATATACTTGAAAATGACTGTCTAGCCATTCAAATATTTTCTCTTCAACTTGATGAGCAGTGAGAAAAATAACCTCCCCTTGGGTAGATTAAGAGTAAATGATTACAGGAAGTTCTTCCAGGAATAGCCTTATAAAAAAACAAATTCTGAATACCTTAGATTTTTTTTTTTAATTCTTTAATTAAAAAAATTTTTTTGAGAGAGAGTGTGCATGTGCACAGGGTGGGGAGAGGCAGAGAGAGGGAGAGAGAGAATCTTAAGCAGGCTCCACGCCCAGAGTGGAGCCTGACATGGGTCTTGAGCTCATGACCCCGAGATCATGACTTGAGCCAAAATCAAGAGTTGGACACTTAACCAACTGAGCCACCCAGCACCCCTACCTTAGATATTTTCCAAGGCTCTCAATTTTCTTATGTGATAAGTTTTCTTATTAAAATAAGAAAAATAATCCTATTTAAAAATAATGCAGAAAAGAAGACTGGTTTGCATTATGTAAAATATCACGTTCTGGTTTTTGTTGTCATAAGCCTTTTCCTCCATGCTGTTTTAATATCTGGTTTGTTGGACCCATATTATGCTTGCTCAGCCATCCACCATCACCATCACAAACTTCCCCAGGACTTGGACATGTAGTGAGCAGTGCTATAAGACGTACTTCTTGGGTATAATTATGCCTCAGGTCTCTTTATGTAGAAAAGTTTCATCTTTAGGGAGCAAAAGAATGAGACTAACTCAGAAAGAAAATTAAATCATGGACAAAAACTGAAGAGGGATGGTGAAACTGTTCAAGAACTTGTATTCTAGTCATTTATGAGGCCTTATATGTCTTTGGGGCTTTTACAAGGCCAGAGAAGCAATGAAAAAAGGGAGGGCTAGTCATTTAGGATACATCTTAGGAGGAATGTAATTTTGCATAATATTATAAAAATGTTTGGTGGTTTTAGTGGAAAAAAATGTTAGCAGAATTGAAACCAATCTAAGTTCTTTTTCTTTAGAAGCTATCCAAACAAAAATGCGTGAATTTTTTTTTCATGTTCAATCTATATATACGTTGGGTTATTACTGACTACCTCTACTTGCAAAAATATTTCTCTAGTAAATATATTTCCTAATCAGATGAATTTCTCAGTGAAAAACATGACAATATTTCATGTGCATGCAGATATCTTTGTGTATGTATATGTATATTTTATATAAAAATATGTATGTACCTGTATGTATGTATGTATGTACCTAAGAATGCATGTTTATATAAGATTTGATAATTATGCAGAAATTACTCTTTTGGATTGATGACAAACTCTTCCAAGGAGCTAAGTTTTCTATAAGATGGAGGAAAAATGGTCTTTGAATGTGGAAATTGTTTTGGAGTAGGTACCCGTGATACCCATGAGCCTTGAGTTACAAGGCAGGAAAAAGAGAATGATCTTCATATATGATAGATGCACTTTACAGCTTAGGAAGTTTTTCCACATATAAACTCATTCTGTTCCCTTAACATTACATGAAGACTGTCCTGGTTATAACTACATCCAGTTACAAATATAACACAACAAATACTACAAGTTTAGTGTTGTGAAAGAACCATTTTATTATCCCCACAGATTATGTGGGTTAGAAATTTAGAAAAAGCACAGTAGGGAATATTTGTTTCTTTTCCATAATATTTGGAGACTCAACTGGGAGCCTTGGAGGCTGAGGGTAAAGTGATGGCAGGGACTATTATTATATGAGGCTCATTCATGTGGGCTGGCTGGACTTGAAAAGAGAGGCTGCCAGCAGGAAAAAAAAAAAAAAAACATCTGTACACGGCCTCGCTTATGACTTGGCATCCTTACGGCATGAGAGCCTCAGGGTAATTGGACATTTTACGTGCTGGCCCAAGGATTCAAGAGCTAGTGTCCTACTGAAAAAGACAGAAGGAGCATTGCCTTTCATGATCAAGCCTTAAAAGTCAAGCAGCCTCACTTTTAACCCATTCTGTTCATTAGGAGTGAGTCACAAGCCCACCCAGATTAACTAGGAGGGGGATTAGAGTCCGCATATTGAAAAGGGCGTGGCAGTGTTCTAGAAGGGCGTGTAGGATATGGGACGTTGTTGCAGCCATCTTCTGCAAATATAATATACCACAGAAACTAAGGTTCAAAGAGATGGACTGACTTACAGAAGTTGAGCAGTAATTGGTAAAACGAACCCTGGGTGTTTGGAAGACAACATTTGTGATCTATATATCATGGTACAAAGTCTGCAGTGAAACAAGTAAGATGAAATTGTATCACAGCCACAAAACAGAGGTGTGGGGGTCGATATAGTAACAATAAGCTTCAACCTTCAGAATTTAAAACATTATCTCTGATACCCATTTTTCTCTTGAGTACCCTCCTCTGTCCCCTCTCGATGTTAAATTCCTGTATCCTGGTTGTTCCAAGCTATATTCAACATTCAGGAGATATTGTAATCTAGTGCAATGTTAGAGTAGATTTCCCATTGCCAAACTCATAAAATGAGATTTGTGTTGTGCAATTTAATGATATCTGGTGGGACTACTTCGCAGCAGACATACATTTTCCCTGAGGGCTTTCATCATTGCCAAGTCAGTTTTTGTCTGATGCGCTACTTATTTCTCGGCATGCCAGATCTTGGAGGTTTTCCCCTACAGCCACTGAATGTCATCAATGAGGACATACATCTTAAACAAGAGCTCTCTCCCATGATGGTATTCAAGATCCTGAGGGGAAAATGAGCCTTCACTTAGGTGCAATTCAACAAGGACAACAAGAATTTTCCAGTTCAGTGGCTGAAGTCGGAGTCTTGCTGTTCCCAGAGCAGCAGCTGGTATCACTGGGGGAACAATGGCCTCATGTTTCTCATGTGAATCAGTGACATGGGTAGCAGTGCCCTGGCATCTGAGGAAGGGAAGGATTCAGTGGTAACAGGGGATATCATGGTTTTCTGACTTACAGAAGCAAGTGTTTCCTTATAAAATTCGAGTCCACTAAATAAAGTTGTCATTAAACCCATATTCAAATTACTTCAGACTTCATAAACAGAGGACCTACAGTTTTCCTAACATCAGCGGATGCCTAACAAAGTGTCAAAATGAAGAAGATTGTGCACATGGCTCTTTATGTTCTTTTGGATGACTTGTTCCTGTGGTCCTTTTGCCCCATACTTAGAATTACCAACCACATCAGTTTTGCCCAGGACACAGCTATTTTTATCAGGCAGCCAATACTTTTCTCAGCTTTAATACATAAAGTAGAGCTACTGCTATTCTACTTGACTGATGTATGATTGCTTCCACAAGGGTGAAAACTAATAGGCATGCAAAGAGCTTAACCTTTCACAAAATTCAGAGGCATTGAAACATGCTGGATAAATCACGTGTTTGGGAACCAGTCTGCACTTTGGAGATGTCTGATTTTGCTGAATTGCTCAGTCTTGCTGAATTTTGGTTTCTCCTCTTAAAATCAGTTTTAAATGTACCACATTGAATTGCTATAAACTTTAATTTTGGAAAACATTAAAAACGAATATAACATAGTCTCAACACGTTTACAGTATTTACTCAGCAATTTTGTCAAAAGTGGCAATTCCTTGTTCCCAATCCCAGTATGTCTGGGACGGGGCCCTGGAATCTGCATTTAAGCAGCTCCCTGGACAACTCTAATCTTAGGATAACACCCTAAGTAGGACATGTCACTAAATGGAAATAGAAATCAAGATCAACCATAATACCTTTTAATTAATTAATTTATTTAAAGATTTTATTTATTTATCTGACACAGAGAGAGAGAGAGCACAAAGCAGGGGGAGTGGCAGGCAGAGGGAGAAGCAGGCTTCCTGCTGAGCAGGGACCCCCCCCCAACCCCCCCGCCGCCGACATCGGGCTCGATCCCGGGACTCTAGATCATGACCTGAGCCAAAGGCAGACTGTTAACCAACTGAGCCACCCAGGCACCCCAACTATAATACATTTAAACAACTAGGAAAACCAAACATGAGCAGATATCCTTTTTTTCCCCTAAGATTTTATTTATTTATTTTAGAGGGAGGGAGAGAGAGAGAGAGAGCATGAATGGGAGGGACAGAGGAAGGAGGGAGAGAGAGAAACCCAAACAGACTTCCCGCTGAGCACGGAGGCCCATGCAGGGCTTAATCTTAGGACCCTGAGATCACAAACTGAGCCAAAACCAAGAGTTGATTGCTTAACTAATTGTACCACCCAGGTGCCCAGAGCAGATAATCCTTTCAGGAACTTTAAAAAGTAACTCAAGAGCAGTCACAAAGCTGTGAATGGGCATGATTGCCACTGGACATGCTCATGTGCCTTTTCTTTACAATTAAAAGTGATACTTTACAAAAAAGCAAAATGTGTAAACTCTCTTTCCAGAAGTAGACCTTAGACTCAACTCAGGTAAACACAGCTTCATCCGAGGCATTAAACATCCCACTGCACTTTGCATTCCATCACATTATGGTTTCTTTGCTGACCGAATTTTGCAAATGTCTATCCTGTGGCGTCAGCTGTTGATGAAAAGTCTGACTCCCTTCAGGTGGTGCCGTCAGTGCACTTGGTGCACCCCTCCCTTCCACGCTCAGGCGCAGACATTTGCTTAGCTGTCAGCCAACACCAGGGTTTGTGTTTGCAGTTATCATCATAGTTTATCATAGTTATCATCGTTTGAAATGTCCAGCTCTCTCCTCTCCTCCAACTAGCTCAAGCAAACTTATGATGAACTCTCACAGTCTTTTACTTCTGGCTTATAATGGTGAGAGGATATTTGAGTCATTGGGGGAAAAGAAAAAGGAACTTATTCCTTCCTCGAGATTCACTAAGTGCAATGTATGTGTAATCATCTAATAGTCTTACCTCCTGCTACATAGTGTGCTTTTTACTGTATTTTGTAAATTTTTACTAAAACATTATGTGGTTGCTCTGTTCATACTGGTTTTACAGATGAAGAACCTGGAGCTTACCATACATGAGGAAATATTTGTGAGATTATTGATGTGTTCATTATCTGAACTATGATAATGGTTTTATGGGTAGACAGATGTGCTAAGACTTCTCAGCCTGTTAGTGTTTTTTTTTAAGATTTTATTTATTTGACACAGAGAGAGACACAAGTGAGAGTGAGAGAGGGAACACAAGCAGGGGGAGTGGGAGAGGGAGAAGCAGGCTTCCTGCTGAGCAGGGAGCCCAGGGTGGGGCTCGATCCCAGGACCCCGGGATCATGACCTTAGCAGAAGGCAGACACTTAACGACTGAGCCACCCAGGTGCTCCTCAACCTGTTAGTTTAAAAAAAAAAAAAACAACCTGCTGTTTGGGGCCCCTGGTTGGTGCAGTTGGTTAAGCGTCTGACTCTTGGTTTTGGCTCAGATTGTGATCTCAAGGTCATAAGACTGAGCCCCACATGGGGCTTCGTGCTCAGCAGGGAATCTGCTTGGGTCTCTCTCTCTCTCTCTCTCTCCATCTGCCCCTATCCCCCAGCTTGCTCTCTGTCTCTCTCTTTCTAAAATAAATAAATAAATCTTAAAAAAAAATAAAAACATGCAATTTATTTTATGTCAATTATGCCTTATTAAAGCTGTAAAAATCAAATGGAATGCTACATAACATGTCCAAGATAGCACAAACAGAAAGCTGTCCTTCTGTCTTCTCACCTCGGAAGCATGTTGGTACTCAGCCATGCTGCTGAGTCCTCTGGGAGGTCACTGGCATAGAAGGAGATGGAATTAAGAAAGATAACAGGAATTCTGGTGGTTCTTAGAAGATTAGCATTTCGTCCTGATATGCAAACCAGCTTAAACAGAATATGAAGCCCACACTATGATATTTTGATTACAAGTTGCCCAGGTTGCTCTTCCCTGTCACTGTTTCTGGGGGTAGAGGTGCCAGCAGCACTGGCAGGTTCTCCCCCGATCCCGTGAGATCTCTCAAAGGGAAAATTTTGTGCCACAGCCACAGGTCACACCTTTAGTGTGGAGGCAGCTATTAGTCAAAGGAGACTGGCATGACTGTCGGACTTAGAAAAACAGAGAAATAGTGCAAACTCAAAACCGCTAAGGTGTACCCTCTTTTGGGCTCCAGTTATGAACATCTTCCAGTTCTAACCCCATGTGGCAGAAAGAAGATGCTCCATGATTAGTTTTGGAATAAATGATTGAATGACTTGCCAGTTCTAATAATTAAACCCAAATGGCTCTTTTGCCATTAAATTTATGTCAAGAGTTACAACACTATTTGTATGGTACAACTTTTTCCTGTAACTGCATTCAGGGGTAAACCTCGGGCTTTTGTTGGGGACAGATTTGTCTGCATTAACAGACAAAATAACATTGCATTAAGCTTTTAGTTGACTCTGCTTGTTTTCTCACAAAACTCAGTTCACCGTAAGTTTTCTAAAGAAGTGTTATTCTCATTTTTGTAAATATTCATAATTAGCTATATTTCCATATTAACTGAAGAATAGCGGACGTTTTAGATAGGCTAGCTAGCTACATTATATGTTATAGGACATGAATCAAGTAAATGATGAGGTGTGCTAATATAAATTCAAAAATGGTAAGAAAATTTTATGTTCTACTGTTCCACTTAAAACTATTAGTTTAAATTAAAAGAAGAATCATTTTATTCCATAATGTTGGAGACTTAGAGAAATGTAAACGCTATTTATTTTCAGCAAAAGGCCCCATTTTTTTCTTGTGACTTCTCCAGGCCACACCATGTTTGTTTGATAGATAATATAAATTGACTGGGTTTGGAGATTTGAAGCTGTTAACTTTCAAAAACCTCTCTCTTGGCGGACAAGTTCAATCAGTATAGTGAGCACAATGAGGCATGGGATTGTTATGTTGCATTATGCCGTGACATAATTTATCCCTCAAAACACCTAAAAATGAACAAATACATTTCTGCGGCACAAGAACATGTATTCTACTTTGTAGGCTAAGATGAATTTAGCATGACCAATAAGGTTTCAGAGTCACATTGGGAAAGTGTCCCTGTCTAGATGGCTCTGGTGTAAAGCTTATGATACCATGGGAGAGTAGAGGATAGTCCGCAGAAGGTAGCACAACTGGGACCGAAATCAAGAATTTCATGGTAAGGAACCCATTGCTATAAAACTATTGAGCCCCTTTTCTTTTCTGTCTGTGCCGGGGAGATTCTGCCATTCCCTGAATTCTTTTGTTTTAGAAATGTACTGATGGTAGAGTTTGAACTTTTGATTGTTTAAAAAAAAAAAAAAAGACTAGCTAATTGGATTGTAAAAATCCATCAAATTGCTTCTACAATCCTTTGAAGAAAGGCTTAAACTCTGTTTTATTTGTTGTCTCTGTTGAATAATAATAATAATATTAGACTTCTTGATTTTTTTTCCTTTGCCATTTCCCTGCAGTGAGATTCTTTCCAACTTAATCCTCTAATCTGTAATTAGCAGTGGATAAGGACATCTTGATTCCCTCTTTCTTTCTCACTCTCACTGTTTGTTTTAGATGCACAAAATGATGTGGTTAACAATGTGCATTTAGTCATCTGTTTAGGAAAATGTGGAATGTGGAGGAATTTGGTTTATTGTCCTGCTTGGTTTCCCTATAATAATCCTCGTACCTCCTTTTTCCCCCTAATATTCTTTTTTTTTTTTTCCATTAGGTTTTTATTCTAATTCCAGGATGGTTAACACGCAGTATTATATTAGTTTCAGGTGTATAATCTAGTGATTCAGCACTTCTCTACATCGCCCAGTGCTCATCCGGACAAGTGCCTCCTTAATCCCCATCACTAACTTCACCCATTCCCTCACCCACCTCCCCTCTGGTAACCATCTGTTTGTTTTCTATAGTTAAGAGTCTGGTTTTCTTGGTTTGTCTTTCTCTTTTGTTTCCTTTGCTCATTTTTGTTTGTTTGTTTCTTAAATTCCACATATAAGTGAGGTCCTATGGCGTTTGTCTTTCTCTGATGGGCTTATTTCACTTAGCATTGTACTCCCTAGTTCCATCCATATCATTGCAAATGGCAAGATTTCATTCGACGAATCCTCCGACCTCTTACCAAAGGGGGAAACTAAGGCAAAGATAATTCACTTCTGATTCTGAAGGGGCCAGACTGTGTACCGTGCAACGCAGTTTAAGGTCTTCGGCGGACCGTATTTGCATAGACGAAGCCACGGAAATGAGAAGGAAGGCGGGAAGGGAAAGGCGAGGAGGAGAACCCGCTTCAAAGGCGATTGAGAAGGGAGTCCCGAGCTCGGAGGGTGTTTAGGGTCCGGGGTGTCGGAGTCAGCGAGAGGTCGGTGGAGAATGTGCACGAGCGAGTGGACAGACACAGCGTGGGATGCTGATGAGAGAGTAAGCCGGCAGAGAGGTCATGACGGCCGAGGAAGACAGGTGGACAGCCACAGTGCAGAAAAGTGCAAACGCGCCGGCAGCGCGCCGAGCCCCTCTCCGCAGGCCACAGCACAGAGACTCGGGGGACTCGGCCCCGCTCGAGCCTTTGGACAGGTCTTGAAGCCTAATCTCGGAAACCACACGTCGCCACCGTCGCATCCTTCCCTCGGGAATTGCTTCCGCGGCCTTCGTGCAGCACAGTCACCCTCGATGAGCGCGGCCGGCCCCGACGGCTGCTTCCGCGCGTCACGTGCTTGTTTCGGGCGGCGGGTCCCACGCAGCCCCGTGCGAGCGCTGCCTGCGGGATGCAGAGGGAGCCGTCCCGCCTTCGCGCCCTCCCCTTGCCGCAGCGGCCACGTCATGCCCGTCCGCACCGCGGGGCGCCCGTACATTGGCTTCAGGGTCCCAGTCTGCCACGCTGTGAAGGAACACGCTGGAGACGCCTGAGGGAGGCTGGAGGCGCCCCGGGCACGGCTTCCGAATGTGGAAAGGGAGGATTTGCCTCCCACCCCGGGGAGAGTCTTCACTAGACATCAGGGCACCTGCTCCAGGGTCGTCCTGTCCCCCGGCGGCCCCCCACTGGGGGCTCTTCTGCCAAGTCCAGTCCGCGGCTCTGCTCTCACCCCTTTCCTCGGGTTTGCTTAGCACACGGCTTCGGAATTCCTAGTGCCATTGATGTTTCCAAGTCTCATGGGGGGCTCTAGGATTTTAAATCTTTTGGGGGCGCCTGAGTGGCTCGTTAAGCGTCTACCTTCAGCTCAGGTCATTATCCTGGAGTCCCGGGATCCAGCCCTGGGTCAGGATCCTGCTCCTGCTCTCTCTTACTGTCTCTCTCAAATAAAATCTTTTTTTTTTTAATAAAAAAAAAGGATTTTTAATCTTTTTGTCTTTCCCTCCCTAGTGAAAAAAAAAACCCGTCTATTAAAATAAGAATCACACCAAGTATGAAAATATTAATTATAAAATATGTGAGGGGTGCCTGGGTGGCTCAGTGGGTTAAGCCTCTGCCTTCAGCTCAGGCCATGATCTCAGGGTCCTGGGATCGAGTCCCACATTGGGCTCTCTGCTAGGCAGGGAGCCTGCTTCCTCCTCTCTCTCTCTCTCTCTCTCTCTCCACTTGTGATCTCTCTCTGTCAAATAAGTAAAATATTTAAAAAAAAATGTGAGATATAACATATGCGTATATATGTTATATATATATATATATATATATTTATAATATAAACTATACATGATGTGAATACATGGAAAGTATCTACTATAAGATACACATGTGATATACTTAGTATGCATACATGATATAGAGTAAATATATAGTAGATACATAGTTGATATATATGTTATACATAGTATATATGCATTTATGTAAGTACACAGGGGAATCACAATTATGAAAATATTAATTTAGTAATATTAATTTAACTATATGTATTATTATATTATATTTGTACATTAGTATATTAATTTAGTATTTACCATAGTAAATTGGGGTGACTGGGTGGCTCAGTTAAGTGTCCAACTCTTAATCTCAGCTTAGGTATAGATCTCAGGGTCATGAGTTCAAGCCATGCATTGGACTTGAAGCTGGGCCTGGAGCCTACTTAAAAAAAAAAAAAACCCATACTAAATTAATTAAATTAGTTTAGGCTGTTAAAATGAGGATCATATTGACTATGAAAATATTAATCATAAGATATATATGAGATGCATGCATATATATCTTATGAGCTACATAAGATATGTATACATGGAAGGTATATAAGATAATATATGTATATTTATGATACATGTGATGTATTTGGTATATATTTGTATGTAAATATACACACACCTTTGCTAGGTGTCTTGGATAAAAATAAAACACAGAATGAAGACTATCTCTGTTAGGGGACTTTAAAAATTTATCTGAAAATATATATAAACTCTAAAATTGAGAGTTATGTGGCAGAGCAGTGTGAATGCTAACAGTAATTATTATTACATAGTACACACTTTTCTTTATAAATTGCCTTTGCTTATTCATATACCCATGGAAATATTGCTAACAGACTACCCCTTTCTTAAGAAGTGCAATGACCATGAATACTTTGTGAGCCATTTCTCATTTTACTTAACAAGAACAAGAAAACAAATCAAAATAAAAGCATCCTTTTGTCCCTTGCAAATTGGTGTAAAACTTCTTCAGTAAGCCCATCATTTTAGTAAACATGGACTATTTGCTCTTTTATGGTGGTCCTAACTACTAGGACAAATTCCCGCCTTTATTTTTAAATGCCATAATATACAAACGACCATAAAAAGAAAGGGTCTTACATCCTTGTAGGATGATTTAGTGTGTAGATTCACATAAAATCCTACAAGAAGATAGTGAGAATAAAGGGGAGAGAGGAAGCATTCCTCAATGGAGTAGTTACATTCTAGGAAAAGCTAAGAAGCAAAATGACTGGGGACTCAGGCTTAGAAGGAAGGAGCCATCAGTGAGGGAGCAGGTCATCAAGAGTGTTCTCATTACCTGGGTTACAGCCAGCTTGGCAGTCAGGTGAAGGGGACTGTTCATTGATTAGGATCCTGATTTGTGGTACACCAACACAAGGAAGCATAAATGGAGCCACAGGAGGTACTGAGTTTTTTAAATTGTTTCCCCAGCATTTTATTTTATTTTATTTTATTTTGAAGACTGATTGATTGATTGATTGATTTTACAGAAAGAGAGAGAGAGAGAGGGAGGGGGAGGGGCAGAAGGAGAGGCAGATTTCCCCTGAGCAGGATCCCAGGACCACCCTGAGATCATGACCTGAGCTGAAGGCAGATGCTTAACCAAGTAAGCCACCCAGGTGCCCCCTCCCAGCATTTTATCATGAAAATATCAAACACACAGAAAAGTTGAAAGGAGAACTCCTATATACCCATCATATAGATTCTACAATTGACATTTTCCTATATTTGCTTTATCACATATCTTTCCATCTACCCATTCATCCATCCATTTAATTTTTTATTGGAAATTTAATTTTTAATTTTTTTTGAAGTGTAGCTGACATATAATATGATGTTAGTTTCAGGTGTACAACATAGTGATTCAACAATTCTTTTTTGTTTTTATAGTTTTAAGATTTATTTATTTATTTATTTGAGAGAGAGAGAGAGAGAGAGAGAGAGCGAGCAAGTGACCTGGGGTAGGGGTAAAGGGAGAGGAAAAAAAACATACTCCCCACTGAGCGCAGAGCCTGACACAGGACTTGATCCCACGACCCAGAGATCGTGACCTGAGCCGAAATCAAGAGTTGATAACCAACTGAGCTACCCAGGTGTCCCTGATTCAACAATTCTATACATTGTTTATTGCACACCACAATAAGTGTGATTACATCTGTCACTATGCAAGTTATTACAGTATTTTGACTGTATTCCCTATGTTGCACTTTTTTTTATCCCTGTGACTTATTTAATAACTGGAAGTTTGTACCCCTTAATCACCTTTGCCTGTTTCATTTATCCTTCCTGAAAAGATAGTCTTATAGCCCTTCTGTGCCTCAGCCATATAGATGGCAGGTATGGCTTCACAAAGGAAAAGATGGTATTATTAGAGAAGGGCTGAAATAACGTAATGTGCTCAACATGTTTCGGAAGCCATTTTTTTTTTTTTGTCTAAACGAAAAGTTTAAAAGTTGTAAGAAACATCAAACTTATAAAGAAAACCTACTTTTCACTTCACTAAAGGGGAAACAATTACCAGGGAGTGGGGAAGCGAGCACAACAGCTATGTGTAACCTGGAAGGGCATCGAGGGAAAGGAAGTCAGAAATGACTCTGCCCTTACTCAGCTTGTTAGGAGGAAAGGCAAAAGAGCAGAAGACAGCTTGTGGGGGCAGCAGTGGTCATGTCTCTTAGAGTAACCAAATCTGACTTAAAGAACGAGCAAGCGGTTGGTCACAAGTAACCATTAGGACAAATTGTGGAGGGAGTTTATGTTACAGAAAAAAGAACAAGTTTTATTCCTGTATTATTTCAGGTGATCCATTTATTATTTGATATTTAATGAAGATTGGCAGGGAATACTAATCATGTTGATCCCCCCAAATCATGCTATGATTAATTTTAAACATATATTTTGTCATCTTATAAAAGATCTGAAGTCTTTATTTTATTGTGGTAAAGTATGCACCACATAAAATGTATCCTTTTACACATTTTTAAAAAAGATTTTATTTATTTATTAGGCAGAGAGAGAGAGAGAGAGAGAGAGAGCGCACAAGCAGGCAGAGCAACAGGCAAGAGAGGGAGAAGCAGGCTCCCTACTGAACAGAGAGCCGGATATGGGACTCAGCCCCAGGACCCTGGGATCATGACCTGAGCCCAAGGCAAATGCTTAACCAGCTGAGCCACCCAGGTGACTCTCTTTTAAAACATGTTTTAGTGCACAGTTCAGTAGCATTGTTAGAGGAGGTCATCAAGAGCATGTGACCACTGGTTGGCCCACAGGCTGGACCCAGGCAATCAGAGGCTTCCCACCCCCTCCCCTGGCCTTGGAGTGTCCATCCTGCCCACCATTCCTGCACAAGGAGCTGTTTCCAGGACATAGCCTTGAGGGAGTAAGGTGTTGTTGAGACCATCTGGATTGTGTACATGACTCAACCGTGTTAAGGCCTCTATATAAAGCTTAAGATTCTGGTGGGTATGGAGATCTACTCATTCTGTGGTGCCCAAAACAAGCTTTATATGTAAGTTAACTTGCTGATTAACTCTTCTACCCACCAGCCCAAAGTGGTCTACCTCTATCTCTGGCTCTCTTTGTCCTCTGTGTATAGGGGCCAGGTCATGAACAAGCAAGCATTAAGTATATTCACAGTGTTTTGCAGTCATAACCTTCATGTCTTTCTAGAGTTTTTCCATCTTCCTAAACCAAAACTCTGTATCCATTAAACAATAGCTCCCCATTTCTCCCTCCTGCCAGCCTCTGGCAATGACCACTTTAATTTCTATTTCCATGAATTTGACTGCTCTAGGTACTTCATATAAGTGGAATCATACAATATTTTTGTCTTTTTATGTCTGACTCAGTTCACTTAGTATAATGTGTTTTAGGCTCATCTGTATTGTAGCATGTGTAAGAGTTTCCTTCTTCCTTTTTGAAGATGAATAATATTCCATTGTATACACAAACTGCATTTTGTTTATCCATTCATCCGTCAATAGACATTTGGGTTGTTTCCGTCTTTTGGCTACCGTGAGTAAGTCTGCTATGAACACTCTTTCACTATTTTAAATTTTAAACACAAATGAAAATTTTAATTAGTCACAAAAAGTCTCGGGATAAATATAACAAGTTATTTTTTTTTGCTTGATTAATCACTTATGGCATTGCTCAATTTGAATTTACCCTTTAAATGTTAATACTACTGAGGATATTAGGAACTTTCTCTAAGAATACATGTAGCTGAGTACTGCATGTTTGAATTTCTTGTATAATGGGTTTTCCAAATTAGCTTGCAGGGTTTAGGGTAGGATAAGTAATTAAAAAAAATGTGCTTATTTGAAGATTCCAAACTCAACAATGACCCCAGAGAGAATTTAGGACTCATCAACCAATAGAAGATTTCTTAGGATAGGAATATCTTATCCCAGATAATATTTATAGTTGTCCATATGAAATACAAAGCCAATTGACTTTTAGTTAATTTTACTATTGTTTGTAAAATCTCCACAGGTGCTCTGTTCTCTTAGTGCTGACACTCAGGGATAGACAGATTTCTCCCACAGCTGTACCTTGGTAAGTCACCAGGGATAAGAAGTGGCATTTCGTTTTATCAGTTATTCTTGGTGGTCCCTGACCATGGAAGCTATCATACTTCTCCAACTTTTGCTCTCAAGGCTAAAAGTGTTTTACAAATGGAACAGTTTTATTTTGGAGAACTATGCCCCCATATTTGAAAACAATATAAAACAAAAATTTATAACTGACATTTTTCTTCATTTGGTAAGAAATCACACAATCAGTTTGACTTATATATTTTCTATGCTGAAAATCTCTGTGTAGAGAAGATGGAAGAAACAATTTATTCCTTTTTTCAGTTTTTATTTTTCCTGTTGCCAGTTTGGACACTACTCTTGAGCTGGTTTACAGTGAATATTCTATATCAGAATATTCTGTATCTGTCCCTACCTTCTCCTCACCCCCCTTGAATGTAGACAGATCGGAGGAAAGATGGCCTTGTGGAAGGTGACCTCTCTACATAACTAGTGTGTCCCCCCTCACTCAACTCTTCTCCTGCCAAGTTGTTTTCACACCAAGAATTGATGTGATTAATTGACTAGCTGTTAACTAGGTACTAAGCAGTATTTCCTTTTCATAGATGGATCTGTTCAGGCTAGCATTGTTTCATTAGATGGAATGCCCCTAAAATGTGTGGGTCCTTGCCCAGGAATGTGGTTGACATAAGTCACTCTTTCTACCTTGCTGGTGACCTCCTCTTTTTATATTTTTTTCTCTTTTTGTCTTTTAAAAAATGTTCCACTATTTATTGAGGTTGAGCGTCAAAAAATTGTTAAAAAAATAAAATTACATGTAAATTATTCTTCCTTCTGCCACTTTGAAAAAGGGTGATATAGAGACATAGACAGTTACAAATGGGATCCTTTTGGAAATTCAATAAACTTTAATAGAATTAAATATAAATTAAGAGATTATGAAAAAATGAAGTTAAGAGTGAGACCTATTAACCCACAGAATGACTGAAAATTCACAATTTAAGGTGAAATTACGCAATGAGATGATGAGGTATTCTGTAAATGAAGTGGAAAACAAAAGAAGTAACTAGATCAGCAAAATCAAGAAGTAAATTTTAAGTTTTCCCAAAAAACTTCTTTTTAAAAATAAGCACGTATTTTTGTTCATTTTCTCATTAGTTGTCGTTTAAACCCAGAACAATGTATGAGGTAGTTATTTCTGACATGGAATGATATGTTTCAAAAAGAGCTTGACAACAGCTTTACCAAAACATGCTTTTCCCAGGGAAATATATCAAGCAAAAACGTTATGGGTCATGTAGCTTAACTTTCTAGCATTTCAATAAACATATTTAAGCGTTTTCTTCCTTTAAAAGAAGGAAACCAATTGATATTGATATTTCATTGTGTTCATGATACCTCAAATTATCATACACTCTTAGATTGACATATTTAGCTGGAAGGTGTGGTTAAGGGAAGTTAAGTAGAAATTAACACCACATGGAGCTTTGTGCATATTGTGTTACTTTAAGAAAGAAAAAGTATGTAGTCAATTAAAATCGTTTTCAAATCCTAGGAAATTAGTAGTAATAGCAACATATTTTAGTTTTGATGATGTAATATTTTCCCTAAACTTCTGAAAATTTTTTTTTTTTAGATTTTATTTATTTGTCAGAGAGGGAGAGAGAGCGAGCGAGCACAGGCAGACAGAATGGCAGGCAGAGGCAGAGGGAGAAGCAGGCTCCCCACCGAGCAAGGAGCCCGATGTGGGACTCGATCCCAGGACGCTAGGATCATGACCTGAGCCGAAGGCAGCTGCTTAACTAACTGAGCCACCCAGGCGTCCCAACTTCTGAAATTTTTTAATTTAAATTCAATTAGCCAACGTATAGTATAGATGTAGTTTCAGATGTCGTGTTCAATAATTTATCATTTAAGTGAACTTCCAAATTTTAATCCAAGTATTTATACCCCACAGTAGCAGATATACCCAACAATGGACTCCTGTAGATGAGAAGGCAGGAACTTTATCCTTGGGTGTTAGACTACTATGGTATTTTAGTAGTTGATTTGATGCATAAATACTTCCAAATGACAGGTGATGAAAAATGAGTAGTGAGCTTGTCAAATACTACATTACCCAGGTAATTAGCACTAGATATTGCAGCCAACCACCCCAAATCTCAACAGCTTAGTCAAACTGAAGATTTATTTTAAGCTCAATTTGTAGGCTGATAGTAGTATTCAAGGACCAGGACCATGATGCTTTCCATCTTATAATGCCAGCGCCTCCTAGAGCTCCTCAGCATATTTTAGGGCATCTAGTGCATCCAAGTAGATAAAGAATGAGATATTTCTTATGGCTAAGCTTGGATGTGGAGCACAGTACTTCTGTCCACCTATTATTGCCCAGAACATATTTTCCAGACCATAGCCTAAGTACAAAGGAGCGTGGGAAATGTAGTTTCCCAATGTGCCCAGGAAAAGGAAACGGGACAGTAAGCATATGCCCATTCTCCCAAATAGCAGTGTTTAAAAGAGATTTCTGGAAAAGGACAAATACAGCAGAAAGATTTGTAGAAATACATTTATATGAGTTTCTACAGTTCTATATATACATATATATGTATGTATATATATATATAATACATATATATTCTATGTCAATTAATAGGATATTTCTTTTTTTCTTTTCATAACAACCATGTTGTGTGATATTATTGCATTTGTTTCACAAATTAAAAAACCAAGATTCATGGGGAAAAGCAACTCTTTTCTTACGTGGGGGAAAGCAACTCTTAAAGTCATATATTTGGCAGAGCCAGGAAAAATAGAGGTCAGATAGATACTTTAATTTCTGCCTCACTCTGCAGTCTCCAGAGAATCACCAGCTCACTCTCTAAAGCTCACTAACCTAAAAACAACTCTGGAAAAGGTCTTACGGAGTGTCTCTATTTAGAGGACAATTTAAGAATGTTTTCTTACCCTTTTCTCTTTCTATTCAAAGTGACCAGGCAATTTTATGAGGTGCATTGCCAGGTTTCTAGGTTGAGTGCAAAGTGAATCTCTGTGTCTTGGTTCTGCTCTGAGAAGAGAATTATCTGTCCTAGATACAGAGCTGAAGCTGCAGTGGGATAGATGGGCCAGGGAGAGCCCCTGCCTTCATCTCTTCTGTTGAGATTGCTTAGGTGAGAGCTAATCAAGGCTCCTTTTCATTTAAAATTATAGGGACGGTTGGGTATCTGGGTATCTCCAAGCCATAGACTTGGAGTTAATTTGGGTCCAAGTGCCATCCTTTCCCTGCTCTGTGACTTCAGTCAACTCACTAAGCATCTGTAAGCTTGTTATTTCTTTTCTTCTGAAACCTTAACGTTATGATGTCCTTCTTAATAAGTCATAGGTGTGATGAAAGGATAAATCAATTAGTGGATGTGGAAACATGTTGATTATGCAGTTGTATCCTGTGCCTGGAATATGTAGCTGGTTTATTGGGGAGGCTCAACATATTGGAATTACACTGAGAAAAATGCTTTTTTTTTTTGTTTTTTGTTTTTTGTTTTTTTTTCAAATTACGCTTTCAATCTCTGTTCCTAAACACATTGTCTTGAAGTCCCCTTTCTCTTCTTTAATGATATCTTGGGACATTCCCGTCATTGGTGGTCATTATTGTTTATTAAAGAAGACTAATGCAATATAAAACCATCAGTCTTGTAACCCACAACATTTTTCCCCTGGAAGCTTCCCTTTCCGGATTCTAGCTCTTTTCATATGTTGGGGTTGAGGTGGACAGTGGTAGAATAGGGTAAGGTGTTCCATGTCCAACTTGTCTACATCTGTAGTTCATTTTGTGTTTTTTTTTCCCCTGATTTTCTTACTGACTCCAACTGGACCTCAGTGACCTCTTTATGGCCCTTTTTTGAGTTATGTATTTGTTCAGGGGATTCTTGGAGGGGACCTGTAGGGCCTCCACAATGCACAAATCTCTGAGATATGAGAGATATGAGAGATCTGACAGAAACTCATCCCTGCATCAGTTCACCACCCATCAGCTCCCAATACCAGCAGGTCCCTATGGCTGGGGTCTTCTCTTGCTATGGTTTTTCTCTGAGGTAAGATACGTGAACAAGATGATGAAAGATCACCTACCATCCACAGTGTTCACTGAGCCCAATAGAGCTTCATATAACCTTGCTATAACTGTTGGTGAGAGCGCAGGTGAACATACAATGGCACACTCTCTTCCCATGCCTTCCCCTTTCTTCAATTCTCTTCTTTCCAGATCATGTGGGTCAGGGACAAAGCAGCAAGTCCACTTCCTAAGCACATCTAACTGAGGAGTAAATTTCCCATCTCCCTTTCTTGCGGTTCCACACTGATGATTTTTATACTCACTTTCTATTATTTCGGTGAGACATTGCCTTCCTAAGTAATTGTGCAAAGTGACCATGACTAATTCTTTTCTGACGTACTCTCAAGGAAAGGGATGTAAGTGGGAAGTCAGATCTTTGAACACCGAGTTATTGCACAGAACACAGGCAGGTAAAGAAACAGTTTATTTTCAATTTAGCACTGGCCTTCGGGGATTGAGTTTCATATTTAACCCTACTAGTTTGGGCAACTATAACCTTGTAGCGGTGATTTCAGCGGAGAATAGTATGTACCTCTGCATGTGGGAACGTAGGAGGTGTGATTAATTTCTACCTCCAGTGGAGAGGTGTGTTCAAGTACACTGAGGAAAAGCAAAATAACTTGAGAATGTTTATGTTTCCATCACTCTCCCTGAGGTACACTGGCTTTGAAGGCTCTTGCCCATAGGTTCTTACTATAATCTCTTGGAGAAATCTGCCTTTAATCTGGGCGCTTTATCTTGTACCCAAGACTGGGCAAGAAATTAAGCATATGCTTAATTGTTTTTCACTTGTTTTCCACTTAAGGCCCCTGGAATGGAACCATTGATGAGTTCCGTCCTCTGTGTAGCTACATCTCTTTATGGGCTAGAACACATACAAAAGCCACGATGGCCAGGTTCCCTCAGGGCAGGACAGCTGCAGATGCCCAGGACTTGGTATTGCAGGGTGAGCCTGATTATCCATGCTGACTCCCAGTGTGAAGTCTTTTACCCTTTCCCTGAGACATTTTTCTTTGCTTATGACTGGACATAGGCTTAAGTTTCCTTTATGTAATTTCTCCTGGTAACCATGACTCATATCCCTTAACTCAATACCAAGAGAAGGCTAGGAGAGCCTAATGGGCTATTGAGCTCTTTCCATCCCTCCTTCTAGGTCTCTTCTTTATACCCACCCCTGACTGTTCTGAAGTACCAGAAAACTGTAAGCCACCCAGACTTCCAGCTGAAGATCCAACCAGCCCATCATGGTTTACTACTAAAGACTACTCTGATTTCTTATCCCTTTGCCCTAGCTTGATGTTATGATATTCCAGCCTATTTAAACAGAGCATAGTCTAGACAAAAAAAGAGGTGTTTAGATGAATGTTCAAATAAATTTATCATAAATAAATAAACGAAAAATTAATACAGAAGTAATACTGAACATATTACTTCCTCCACTTCCCCCTAACACTTAAAATAATATTTTAGACCCTTGTCGTCATTCCCCTGAGCAATTGTGATGGTCTTCCTCTGTGTGATATTGTTGTCTTCGACATCTGCTCCATATGGTTGCTAGATTATATTTGCTAAAATACAAATATGATATTGTTACATTTGTACTTCAAACCTTTCACTTCCAGCCATCATTCATAGAGCCTGTGTCTAAGCATAAATCAACCCTAGAGCTTCCATTTCATTGCCCCTCAATGCCAGACTCTAACCTGAGTGTGATCTGACATCATTCCTTATATACTAAATTATTCATCTATAATAGACTAGTCTGATTCTTGCCTTTACAATTTATCCCCTCTAGATTCCTTCTACATTTTCAATTTCTATAGTGGTTGAAATTTTACTTAAGGTCAATCTTAACCTGTTTTTCGAAGATTTTCCTATTGATCTCGGACATTTGCTTCCTCTTCTGTATTTCCAGGGTATCATCACATCACTGATCACATCCTGATATATTTATATGGGCTTCCATATGCTTCCCCTACTGGATATGACCTCCATTAAGAGAGGCCCAGTATCTCCTTCAGCTTTGTATTCTAGATCACAGACAATTTCCAACACATTGTAGCTGCTCCCTAAGTATTGGGGAAATAAAGACACAGAAGTACAAACAATCTCAAACCCAAAGATGAATAATCATTTGGAGATTTTTCAAAAACCTATCTGTAGCAAACCCTAATTCATTACCAGTGGAGTGCAGATCACTAGAATTATGGAATGTGATTTGAAAATATGCATCAAGAATCTTAAAACATTCTTATTTTTTGAGCCAGAAAATTTGCTTCTGGAAATCAGTTACCAAAAGGGAATCAGATGTTAAAAAATTTTTTTTCAGTTGTAAGTGATAGATACCAAGCCAAAACAACTTTAAAAAGTGGAAACAGGCTGTTGCTAGAGCTCAAAAGAATACTGAAGGTCACAACATTGAAGGAAGAGTTGCAGCACTGAGGACCCAAGATCAGGCAGTATGGAGGAGTATATTCCAAGACTCTCCAGGGCTCACATCTATCTTTCCTCTCTGCTGGTTTTACTTGACTTCATTCTTTAGGTGGGTTTCCTTTAAGGGAGAAAATATGGTCCCCAGAAGCTATAGATTCATATCCTCTCTGCTTTAGCAACCCCAGTGGTAAAAGAGCCCTTTCTCCCTATTCTCTTATCATATCTAAGACCACAAAATGTATTGGGTTGACTTACATAGATTATGGGGAACACCAGCTTGACTCATCACTGTTTCCAAGAGAGTTGGATGAAATGTTGGTAAGCCAAGACAAGGGTGCTGAAAGTTTAAAAACAAATGCTTAAAAAAAATCATGTATTTACTGTGAGTTAGAGGATTATGTTCAAGGAGATGCATCACATTAAAATACTAAAAAATTGTAGGAAATGTGAAAACAAACAAAAAACAAATGCCCACGTTAGTGATATAGTTGAATAAATTATTGTGTGCATACATTGAAACATTATACATTCATCTCCAAATTTTTTCTAGAATTTTTAAGGATATGAAAAGAGGGTGATGATATTATAGTAAAAACAAAACAAAAAGATACAAAATATTTGCAGGAAATCCACCAACAATAAATGAAGTTAACTTTAAAGTATGAAACTATTCAGGTTTTTTATTTCTTCTATGTAATTTTCTGGACTTTCTAAATTTTCTACAGTGATCATTAATTTTATAATTAAACAGTTTAAAATTAATGATAAATGTCAGGAAATAGAAACATGTTGGTTAGCCTTAGGACTATAAGAGAATTTGTAGTCCTAGCAGAGAAACTATATGAAACCACAGTATTATTTTCTCCATTACTATCCTTTTTTGAGTCTAGTATAATTCTTGAAGCTTGGGAACACAGGACATACATGTTTGTGTTTATTATAATCTGTTTTAGGAGAATGGGGATATTGCCTGAGGTTCTTATATAATTAATCTGTAAGATAAGTCATCCAAGAATTAATATTCTGCAGGCAACACCTTCAGAAGCAAAGCCAAATTATCTATGATTGTTGACAGTGTGAATTGAGGTAGAGTTGAAAATCCAAATATATTTCATAGCTAGTAACAGTGCAGCCCTGGATCTCACTGTCAAATGGGAAACTCCTAAAACAATGAACATTTTAAAGAGTAATCTCTTATTTATTAATGTTTTCTATGTTTTCCCTTGAGAAAGGTAATGTCAAAGCTCATGGAGTAACAGTGTAAGGTCAAAGGTGTGAGAGCAGGTCAGAGGAATCTAGTTACTCTTCTGGCAAATCCAAGGCAGAGCTAAAGGGCTGCAGAAAGGAGGGATGTGATCACTGAAGAACATTAAAGAGAACGAGTTAGGAGAGTTTTACTCTTAATGATGGGTAAAAGATGATAATAAAAAATGTCAGGAGACTTCCACCTCTAAGATCTATAAATGGGCTGGATTTATCCACCCACATGAATGAACTAAAAACACTGGTCAGGCGAGCCTGTGTGGCTCAGTCAGTTAAACATGGGATTCTTGATTTCGACTCAGGTCATGATCTCAGGGTCTTGAGATGGAGCCCTGCCTCAGGCTCTGCACTGGGTGTGGAGCCTGCTTAGGATTCTCTCTCTCTCTCTCTCCCTCTGCCCCTCACCCTGGCTCAAATGCTCTCTCTCTCTCTCTAAAGGAAAAAAAAAAAGAAGAAAAGAAGGAAGGAAGGAAGGTAGGAAGGAAAAAAAGAAGGAAGGAAGGAAAAAGAAAAGGAAAACTGGCCAAAATATCTGAAACAATTTTCTTAAGGTACTGCATAGCACATCAGGCACTGAGGGACTGTGATCCCTAAGATTTGGGAAACAAACTGGTTAACCTGACGTGATAAAATGGGCAAGCCAAAGGCTGATACTTTTAAAGAGCAACACCAGATTGCAGAGTTCGGAATATGGGACAGGTCGTGTGCTATCAAAAATGATGGAGGCCCAGAGACAAGTGAGAGTGGGAAGACAGATGGTGATTCTTTAGGTTGGGATTTTCTCTTATTTTGGTTTTTCCCGCTTGTTTTGTTTCTGTGCTCTTCTGGGCACATTCTTCAATTTTGGGCATTAGATGAAGAGGCCCTGAAAGCAATGCATTTGTGGTCAAAGATCAGTAAATCCAGGACCAGGACAGATGAATTTAAAAAATGATACATAGACTAAAGACAACTGACAGAATGGGAGAAGATATTTGCAAATGACAGCTGTACTTTTTAAGGGATGTGAGTTCTGCAAGGGAGCTCAAACCAAAGCAGTTGGATATTAAGACAGGTCCATTTTCACTCCACAGTTGTCAAGTTGTATTTTATTCTTATGCCAGATCTTTGTAACTCAGACGGTAGTGAAAGAGTGGCAATTGTCCGCTGAGTTCAGGTAGTAAATCCCAGTATGCCTGAATGCAGTCTGCCTTCAATTTTCTAAATAATAGAAGTGAAAAAAGGATGTGTAAGAAAGAGTTCTCATTTGTCCTTGTTTGAGGTATTTTCTTCTTACCATTATCAATGACCTAAGTAAGGAGAAATTTAATAAGCTATTAAAATTATTTAAATATTCATAAAAAGTAAGAAAACTTATTTAGTTTCACATAAACATATAAGCATCCTTTTCTGCTAAATGTGCTCTCATCTTTATGGCTTTCATTTGCTCATTTATAGCTGGGTTTTCTGCCAGGCTTCTAGGGAAATAAGATGTGTTTATGACTTAAGACTGAATTTCACAGCTTTAAAAAACTACAGCTTCATACTTAAGAACCTTGTATCTGAAACTAGATACCTGAGAAACATCCTTCTATTGAACTTGACAAGTGAAGATTTACTTTCTAATCTTTTAGTGTGTCCAGTGTGGGTGGATGCAGAGACCGAGCTCAGGCTTGACAGCCTTGAACACTGCATGTCACAAAGGCCAACAATGAGCCCCGCTGTCACTCCACTGGCTGGCTGGCCAGCACTTTCACGATGGGATCCCAGTGGCTTTCATGCTGCAAAATTTAGAATTTAAAGGTGATTTAAGAGAACACACATCTGGGGAGAGTAGCACAGAGTGTGCTAGGAATTCTAAGAACCTTTTTTTACCCTTTGAATTTTTCCACAGCCTTCATGAGACAGCAGTATGAAAAGAGAGCAGGAAAGGGACATTGCTAAGTTGGCCACAGGCTTTGGCATGCGTGCTAAGGCAGGGACATAATTGCTGTTTTCTGAAGAGAACTTTGATAAGTTGTCTACTTAGGGTTATATCTGACTGTCCTATATTTTGACCCAACAAAGAAGAACAAATGGTGGTTCTCTAAAAAGAAAGTGAGATGATGTGGCTTCACTTTAAATGATGAAAACACTTGAGTGTTCTCCTTCAAGCTCTAGTCTTCCCAGCAAATGGTCTATGTGACCTCTTAAGTGTAAAAACTAAGAGGCACCAGTGTAATTATCAAGAAAAACCAGTACCCTTGCTGTGGTTTATAAGTGAGGCAAATATTGTTTGGGAAGAAGAGGCTGTGAGAAAAGGAAAATTAAAATAGAGGCATGGGAACAGTAACATTCAGTGTCCTCGGAGAAAGTATGTGGTATTTGTTGAAACAGATGGTATATACATGTTTTGTCAAAATGGCATATCATTTTGGGCAAAAGATCAGGAGGGCAACAGGATGGTTAAAAGAATTGAGTACAAGCTTTGGAAGCCAAACAAACAAACAGACAAATGCACGTTTTTACAGAATACTGTAGACATCTGTTTGTGCCTTGGTATCAAAGAGCCTGCTGACTTAATGCAAATCACAATGCGTTGCTAAGCAATTCATGTCCTGATGCCCGACAGGTGACTAGTTCTTTGTAGAGTGCCTTTCTCTGTTTTCTGAAACTATATGTTGCATTTTGTTGTTCAGGGACACATGCAAATATTAGTGCCTTTTTCCCTTCCTTCCATCCTCCCTTCTTTCCTCTCTCTCTCTCTCCCTCTCTTTCCTATTTAAGGTTATACTACCTTAAATTTATTCTATTCTTTTGTTTTATATATGTGTATTACTGTCATAATTGGCCTGTAAAGTCCTTTGAAGAGAAGATAGAGAAATGAAGAGATGATATCAGAGATAATTTTCAGTAAGCTGATTAGGGAGATGGGCATTAATACTGCTGCTAATGCAATTTATGTGCAGAATTCCTCCTAACATATGTCCTGGGCATCTTCCAAAGTCACATGGTCTCCAGGGGACAAACCCCATATTGAGGAATTGGTTAATTTCATCTAAGTCATCAAAACTATGTGTGTAGGATTGTTCACATAGCCCCTTATTATCTTGCAGATGCCTGTTGGTCTTTATTGATATCCCTTGTATTGCTAATTTGTGTGTCTTCTTTTTTTGCATCATTTTTGCTAGAGATTTATCAATTGTATTGATCTTTTCAAAGAATAAGTACTTCATTTCATTCATATTCCCTATCATTTTTGTGTTTTCAATTTCATTGATTTCTTCTCTTAATTATTTCCTACCTTCTGCTTGCTTTGGGTTTTTGTTCTTCCTTTTTTACATTCTTTAAGTGGGAATTTAAGATTATTGTTCTGGGCTCTAATGTATGCATTTTATACTATCAATTTCTGTGTCAGCCCTACTTTAGCTGTGTCCCACAAACTTTGATATGTTGTATTTTCATTTATCTTTACTTATTAAGTTTTTATTTTAATTCCAGTAAGTTAACATACAGGGTTATATTAGTGTAAAGTGTACAATGTAGTAATTCAGGACTTCCATACATCACCATGTGTTCATCATGACAAGTGCACTCCTTAATCCCCATCACCTATTTCACCCCATTCCCAAACTCCCTCCCCTTGATAATCATTAGTTCTCTATTTTTCTAACTTTCTTTGGAATTTCTTCTTTGACCATTGATTGTTTAGAAGCATGCTACTTAGTTTCCAAGTGTTTGGAGATTTTCCCGTTATCTTTTAGTTATTTCTACTTTAATTCCATTTAGACCAGAGAACACTTTCTGTATGACTTCAGTTCTTTTAAAATTGTTGACCTTCATTTTATGGCCTATGATATGGTCTCTCTTGGTGTATGTTTCATGGACACTTAAATATATATTCTCTTCTAGTTAGATGGTGTGTTCTATAAATGTTAATTACTTTCTGTTGTTTGATGGCATTGTTGAGTTCTATATATTTGATTATGTTCTGTCTGGTTGTTCAATCAGAGATTAAGAAAGGGATGTGGAAATCTCAAACTATAATTATGTATTTCTCCGTTTCTCCTTTCAATTTTATCAGCATTTACTACACATTTTTGAAGCTCTGTTGCTTTGTACATACGCATTTAAGATGACTTTTTTTTCTTAGTGAATTGATTCTTTTATCATTATTTAATGTACCTCTCTTTCTCTGATGATTTTCTTATCTCTGAAATGCTATTTATCTAATATTAATAAAATTATTCCTTTTTTTTCATCATGTTTGTATGATATACCTTTTCCCACCGTTTTAGTTTCAACCTGACTGTATCAATTTGTTTTATATTTGAAGTGAGTTTCTTGTATTCTATAGTTGGGTCATATTTTTTAATCCACCATGCCAATTTATTTCCTTTAACTGGCATATTTACATCATTTACATTTAATGCAATTATTTATATGTGAGAACTTAATTGTACCATTTTATTCTTAAATCATTTCTTTGTTCATTTTGTTTTCCATTTCTCTATTTTCCTGTCTTCCTGCAGGTTACTTGATTATTTGCTGGATTTTCACTTTGATTTATTAATGGTGATTCTGAGTGTTTATCCTTGGTTACTTTAGTAGTTGCTCTAAGGATCATATTACATATGTATTACTTATCACAGTCTACTGGCGTTTATGTTTTACCAGTTTGAGTGTAATATAGAACCCTTACCTCCCTTTTCACCCCCTTTTTTTTTTAAGATTTTGTTTATTTATTTGACAGACAGAGATCACAAGTAGGCAGAGAGGCAGGCAGAGAGAAGGGGAAGCAGGTGCCGAGCAGAGAGCCCGGTGCAAGGCTCGATCCCAGGATCCTGATATCATGACCTGAGCTGAAGGCAGAGGATTTAACCCACTGAGCCACTCAGGCGCCCACCTTTTCAACCCTTTATGCTCCCCCATTTATAACATGATTATCAAGTATTTTCTCTACATGCACTTAGAACCACATGAAACGGTGTTACTACTTTATTTTTTTTTAAGATTTAGTTATCTATTTGAGGGAGAAAGAGATAGCACGAGTGAGGAAAGGGACAGAGGGGGTGGGAGAAAATCTCCAGCAAACTCCTTACTGAGCATAGAGCCTGATGTGGGGCTCCATCTCATGGCTCTCAGATCATGACCTGAGCCAAAATCAAGAGTC
Organism: Enhydra lutris kenyoni; assembly: GCF_002288905.1. Classification (NCBI taxonomy): domain Eukaryota; kingdom Metazoa; phylum Chordata; class Mammalia; order Carnivora; family Mustelidae; genus Enhydra; species Enhydra lutris. The sequence goes on along the minus strand of NW_019154107.1, from coordinate 17,083,278 downwards.
AGTTGCTTAACTGACTGAGTTGCTGAAGTGCTCCATTGTGTTAAAACTTTAGATTCCACTGTCATTCATAATTTAGAAAACTCAAGAAGTAAAGGAATATTTATTGTTTTTACTCATTATTTTGGCTTATCATATATTTTCAAACTTCCTGATGCTCCAGGGTTTCTTCTTTGCTCATTTTCTTTTTTTTAGAAAACTTGTTTTGCACACTCTTTTAGGGTAGGTATGCTGGGGAAGTTTTCTGGTTTTATCATATTATGGATTGAGAAAGCTGTTTATGACTTATGTGAATGAAGTGTGCATGTGTGTATGTATGTGTGTGTCTTAAGTAAACCATGGTTTATTTTTATGAAATTTTTTTATGTGCAATTGAAAATATGATGAGCTTGTGATTCTAAGAGTTTAATATTTATATCAATAAGATATACCTGGTTTATTATGTTGTTGAAGTCTTCTATAGGTATAACATTTTTTGGTTTACTTGATTTACTTTTTGAAAGGTATGCTAAAAGCTCCTAGTGATACTCAGTTTCACTCTATTTCTCCTGGTATTTTCAGATTTTTAAAATGAGTTTGGTTTTGCTAAATTATTAGATGCATAAATATTAATACCTGTTTTATATTCATTGAGAATATCACCTTTAGCATTATAAAGTATTCTCAACTGTTTTAATGTTTTGTTTGACATCTACTTTTTCAATTACTAGGTTTAGGACCTTTTTTTTTAAGAATTTTTTTTTTAGATATTATTTATTTATTTGACAGAGAGATAGAGACCACAAGTAGGCAGAGTGGCAGGCAGAGGGAGAGGGAGAAGCAGACTCCCTGCTGAGCAGGGAACCGGATGCAGGGCTCAATCCCAGGACCCTGGGATAACGACCTGAGTGGAAGGCAGAGGCTTAACCCACTGAGCCACACAGGCACCTCCTTTACTTTCTTTTTATTTGCATTTACATGTTTATCCATGCCTACCTTTAAAAAAAATTATTAGCTATCTTTTCTTTATACATCACAGTGTTTTATTTTGTAAACAGATCTTATTTCTTCTCCTTTGAGTAAGAGGTTGAACCTATTTGAATTTTATTTTATTGAAAATAAAATTGATTATTTATATGCACATGTATATATATGGTTTTGCACGATACCATTTGTTTCATTCTGTTTCTTTCTATGTGTCTTTCTGTCTCTTAAACATACACATTTTGAATCCTTGTGGTGTATAGAAAAGTTTACATCTTTTGCTCTAATTGGTATCATTAAACTACTACTTTTTTATAATATGTTTATTTCATCCGATTTTTAGTTACTGTCTTTTAGTTTTGCATGAGCAGTATTAAAATTAGCTAAAATAATCTGCTCCCCATCATCTAATATGAAGCAATGTGTTTTTATTCATAGTTCATAGCCATAAGGCAACCTGGGAACTTACTCTATTTTATTTATACTCTCCTCATTTCTCTACTATTTTGTGTATTTATTCTCTCTACCTATAGTGTCAGAAAGTATCATCATTATGTACTATCTTTTCCTTATAATCTTCATTTTTATTTATGTTTATAGTTTAAAATGTAATTAATTCTTATGTTAACACTGCTCCAGTCATTTTAATTGTCTGAACTTATTTCTTTGATTCTTCAGGAGGGGCTTGTAAAAATAATATTCTCTGAGCTTTTACTTTTGAATATATGTTTGCTTGTTAAGTTAGTTTCCTAGGGCTGCAGTAACAAATTACCCAGAAATTAGGTGACTTAAAACAACATAAATCTGGGGTGCCCAGGTGGCTCAGTTGGTTAAGCGGCTGCCTTCGGCTCAGGTCATGATGCCAGCATCCTGGGATCGAGTCCCACATTGGGCTCCTTGCTCGGCAGGGAGCCTGCTTCTCCCTCTGCCTCTGCCTGCCACTCTCTCTGCCTGTGCTTGCTTTCTCCCTCTCTCTTTCTCTGACAAAAACAAACAAACAAACAAACAAACAAAAAAACCACAACATAAATCTATCCTCTCATAGTTCTGGAAGCCAGAAGTCTGAAATCAAGATGTCAACAGGGCTACACTCCTCCCAAAGTCTCTAGGGGAGAATCTTCCCTTGTCTCTTTTAGCTTCTGGTTGCTCCTAATTTTCCTTGACTTATGGCAGCTTAATGGCATCTTCACCTCTGTCTTCACATGGCGTTTTTCATGCGTGTCTGTGTCTTGTGTGACTCCCTCTTTTTAAAAAGAAAAGCAGACTGCCACATGCTGCACTTCATTTGGATGGGTCTGGAGTCTTGGAAGCTTGACTGATCTATATTCTCCTAAAAAAAAAAATGGACCTTGAGACCTTGAAGGGAGGTTCTAGCGTGGGAGTGCAATTACTCATACACCCTTGACTGAAGAACAGTCCTCTGTTGCAGAAGGACTTCGTCTTTGAATGAGTGCATAGCTTCAGGAGGGATACACATGGAGTGGTGAAGGAGGAAGAGACACATGCCAGCCAGATCAATTCAGTCAACACTGGTAATCAGTGGGGTGACAGATGTCACAGCCAGATTATCCTCACATCCTTGTTTGCCTCTTGGAAGAACACTTACCATTGAATTTTGGCCCCAACCTAAATTAAGTTAAAGATTTTGAGATCTTTAATAAATCTCTTTTCAAATAAGGTCACATTCCCAAGAACCAAAAGTTATGACTTAAAAATATCTTTTGCAGGCCACAATTCAATCACTGCAGTCCACCTTCAGGCCCATAGACTTTATTTCTGTCCCATGTGCAAAATGCATTCACCCCAACACCCCCCCCCAAAATATCAACCCATTAGTATAACATCAAATCCAAATCCAACATCTCATCTAAGTATCATCAGCTCAATAGTACCAAATATAATCTCCTAAATCATCTAAACCAGGATCCATTCTAGTGAAAATTCTCCTCCATTTGTGGACCTCTGAAACTAGAAAACAAGTTGTCTGCTTCCCAAATACAATGGCAGAGCTGTCATTGATTAACTATGCCTGTTGCCATACAGAGAAATTTGAGGCAATAAACTGATCACTGGTTCTAAACAAGTTAGAAACCCAACAAGGCAAATTCCATCATGTCTTAAGACCTAGAAATAATCTGTGGCTTGAAGTTCATCCTTTGGGCCCATGGAGGATTTGCCCTCTGGGTCCACTACTCTGGCTTCTGCCTCTGCACCCACATTTCTGCTCTTGGAGACGGTTCCTTTTTCTTGAAGGATATTACATATTTGTAGGTGATTAGTTCTATCATCCTGTTTCCTGCCTGTACAGTTTTTTAATCTGATTGCCCTCTTTCACTTTGTCCTGTCTCCATCCCCTTCAGTCTGAGCCAGCAATGCTTTTGCTGATACCACATTCTCAAAAAAACACTGTGGTTATCCCATATAGTCTATGGGGATCTATTCTGTTAGACAAGAGGATCTTCTGCAGATCATTCCTTGGTAAATCCATATTTTTTTTCTGACTTCTGTTGAGATGGTTGAGTGGATCCATTAGTCACCTGCCTAATCTCGTCACTAAAAGGTTATCCAGGAAAACCCTGGGATCCTCTATATAGTGTATGCTCTTCCAGCAGTGGATTTCTTAATTTTAGTTCATTTACAATCTAGATAGGACAAAAACCTTCCAAATCAGCAAGTATTAGTTTGTTTTGCTTAACAGCTATTGCCTCAATTTAGTTCATTTCTCTCATTTTTACTATAAGTATCAAGGAGAAACCAGGGTATGCCTTCAACACATTTCTTGTAAATCTCTTCAGCTAAATGTTTTTTTTCCCCTGTTCTGTTTTGCAAACAACAGTAGACCACAACTCAACCAAATTTTATACCACTTTATAAGAAGGATCGCCTTTCCTCCAGTTTCCAGTAAATAACATGTTCCTCATTTCCTACTGAGACCTTATAAGAAGTGCTTCCAATGTCCATATTTTCACTGACAATTTCTTCAAGGGAATGTAAGATTTTTCTGCCGTGTGTCTCAAAATTCTTCAAGTTTCCACTCACTACCCAGTTTCAAAGCCATTTCCACATTTTTTAGGCGTTTCTTGTAGAAGCATCATACTTGCAGGTACTAAAATCTGTATTGATTTCCTAGGGCTGCCATAAACAAAATACCACAAACTTGGGTAGGTTGAAACAATGGAACTGTATTCTCTCACAATTCTGGAGACCAGAAGTCCAAAATCAAGAGATAGGAAGGGCCAGCCTCTCTCCAGAGCTCTAGAAGAGACTCCTTCTTTGCCTCTTCTAACTTCTGGTGGCTGCTAGAGATGCTTGGCTTGTTATAGCAAATGACAACATCTGCCTCCACCTTCATAAAATCTGCTTTATGTGTCTTTGTGTCCTCTTAATATCTCTTTTTAAAATTTTTTAATTTTTTTTTATTAACATATAATGTATTATTAGCCCCAGGGGTACAGGTCTGTGAATCACCAGGTTTACACACTTCACAGCATTCACCATTGCACATACCCTCCCCAATGTACATAACCCCACCACCCTCTCCCTACCCCCCTACCCCCAGCAACACTCAGTTTGTTTTGTGAGATTAAGAGTCTCTTATGGTTTGTCTCCCTCCCAATCCCATCTTGTTTTATTTATTCTTTTTGTACCCCCCAAACCCCCCACATTGCATCTCCACTTCCGCATATCAGGGAGATCATATGATAGTTGTCTTTCTCTGATTGACTTATTTCACTAAGCATAATACCCTCTAGTTCCATCCACATTGTCACAAATGGCAAGATTTCATTTCTTTTGATGGCTGCATAGTATTCCATTGTATATATATACCACTTCTTCTTTATCCACTCATCTGTTGATGGACACCTAGGTTCTTTCCATAGTTTGGCTATTGTGGACATTGCTACTGTAAACATTTGGGTGCATGTGCCCCTTTGGATCACTACATTTGTATCTTTAGGGTAAATACCCAGTAGTGCAATTGCTGGGTCATAGTGTACCTTCTATTTTGAACTTTTTTTAAAGATTTTATTTATTTATTTGAGAGAGAGAGGTCACAGGTAGACAGAGAGGCAGGCAGAGAGAGAGGGGGAAGCAGGCTCCCCACTGAGCAGAGAGCCTGATGCAGGCCTCGATCCCAAACGCTGAGATCATGACCTGAGCCGAAGGCAGAGGCTTAACCCACTGAGCCACCCAGGCGCCCTATTTTCAACTTCTTGAGGAACCTCCTTGCTGTTTTCCAGAGTGGTTGCACCAGCTTGCATTCCCACCAACAGTGTAGGAGGGTTCCCCTTTCTCTGCATCCTCGCCAGCTTCTGTCCTTTCCTGACTTGTTAATTTTAGCCATTCTGACTGGTGTGAGGTGGTATCTCATTGTGGTTTTGATTTGTATTTCCCTGATGCCAAGTGATGTGGAGCACTTTTTCATGTGTCTGTTGGCCATCTGGATGTCTTCTTTGCAGAAATGTCTGTTCATATCCTCTGCCCATTTCTTGATTGAATTATTTGTTCTTTGGGTGTTGAGTTTGATAAGCTCTTTATAGATTTTGGATACCAGCCCTTTATCTGATATGTCATTTGCTAATAACTTTTCCCATTCTGTCAGTTGTCTTTTGGTTTTGTTAACTATTTCCTTTGCTGTGCAAAAGCTTTTGATCTTGATGAAATCCCAATAGTTCATTTTTGCCCTTGCTTCCCTTGCTTTGGCAATGTTCCTAGGAAGATGTTGCTGCGGCTGAGGTTGAAGAGGTTGCTTCAAAGATTTTGACGGATTCCTTTCTCACATTGAGGTCCTTCATCCGTTTTGAGTCTATTTTCATGCGTGGTGTAAGGAAATGGTCCAGTTTCATTCTTCTCCATGTGGCTGTCCAATTTTCCCAACACCATTTGTTGAAGAGACTGTCTTTTTTCTATGGCACATTCTTTCCTGCTTTGTTGAAGATTAGTTGACCATAGAGTTGAGGGTCTATTTCTGGGCTCTCTATTCTGTTCCATTGATCTATGTGTCTGTTTTTGTGCCAGTAACACACTGTCTTGATAATGACAGCTTTGTAATAGAGCTTGAAGTCTGGAATTGTGATGCCACCAACTTTGGCTTTCTTTTTCAGTATTTCTCTGGATATTCGAGGTCTTTTCTGGTTCCATATAAATTTTAGGATTATTTATTCCATTTCTTTGAAAAAAATAGATGGGATTTTGATAGGGATTGCATTAAATGGGTAGATTGCTTTAGGTGGCATAGACATTTTCACAATATTTGTTCTTCCAATCCAGGAGCATGGAACATTTTTCCATTTCTTTGTGTCTTCCTCAATTTCTTTCATGAGTACTTTATAGTTTTCTGAGTATAGATACTTTGCCTCTTTGGTTAGGTATATTCCTAGGTATCTTGTGGTTTTGGGTGAAATTGTAAATGGGATTAACTCCTTAATTTCTCTTTCTTCTGTCATGTTGTTGGTGTATAGAAATGCAGCTGATTTCTGTACATTGATTTTATATCCTGACACTTTACTGAATTCCTGGACAAGTTCTAGCAGATTTGGAGTGGAGCCTTTTGTGTTTTCCACATAAAGTATCATATCATCTGCAAAGATTGATAGTTTGACTTCTTCTTTGCCGATTTGGATGCCTTTAATTTCTTTTTGTTGTCTGATTGCTGAGGCTAGGACTTCTAATACTATGTTGAATAGCAGTGGTGATAATGGACATCCCTGCCTGACCTTAGTGGAAAAGCTCTCAGTTTTTCTCCATTGAGAATGGTATTCGCGGTGGATTTTTCATAGATGGCTTTGATGATATTGAGGTATGTACCCTGTATCCCTACACTTTGAAGAGTTTTGATCAGGAAAGGATGCTGTACTTTGTCAAATGCTTTTTCAGCATCCTTTGAGAGTATCATATGGTTCTTGTTCTTTCTTTTATTAATGTATTGTATCACATTGATTGATTTGCGGATGTTGAACCAACCTTGCAGCCCTGGAATAAATCCCACTTGGTCATGGTGAATAATCCTTTTAATGTACTGTTGGATCCTATTGGCTAGTACTTTGGTGATAATTTTCGCATCTGTGTTCATCAAGGATATTGGTCTTTAATTCTCTTTTTTGATGGGATCCTTGTCTGGTTTTGGGATCAAGGTAATGCTGGCCTCCTAAAATGAGTTTGGAAGTTTTCCTTCCATTTCTATTTTTTGGAACAGTTTCAGGAGAATAGGAATTATTTCTTCTTTAAATGCTTGGTACAATTCCCCTGGGAAGCCATCTGGCCCTGGGCCCTTGTTTTTTGGGAGATTTTTGATGAATGCTTCAATCTCCTTACTGGTTATGTATGTGTTCAGGTTTTCTATTTTATCCTGGTTCAGTTGTAGTAGTTTATATGTGTCTAAAAATGCAAACATTTCTTCCAGAGTGTCCAATTTGCTGGTGTATAGTTGCTCATAATATGTTCTTATGATTGTTTGTATTTCTTTGGTGTTGGTTGTGGTCTTTCCTCTTTCATTCATGATTTTATTTATTTGGGTCCTTTCTCTTTTCTTTTTGATAAGTCTGGCCAGGGGTTTATCAATCTTATTAATTCTTTCAAAGAATCAGCTCCTAGTTTCATTGATCTGTTCTATCTTTTTTTTTGGTTCCTATTTCATTGATTTCTGGTCTGATCTTTATGATTTCTCTTCTCCTGCTGGGTTTAGCCTTTCTTTGTTGTTCTTTCTCCAGCTCCTTTAGGTGTAGGGTTAGGTTGTCTATTTGAGACCTTTCTTGTTTCTTGAGAAAGGCTTGTATCACTATATATTTTCATCTCAGGACTGCCTTTGCTGTGTCCCACAGATTTTGAACTGTTGTGTTTTCATTATCATTTGTTTCCATGAATTTTTTCAATTCTTCTTTAATTTCCTGGTTGACCCATTCATTCTTTCTTTAGAAGGATGCTGTTTAGTCTCCATGTATTTGGGTTCTTTCCAAATTTCCTCTTGAGATTGAGTTCTAGCTTCAGAGCATTTTGGTCTGAAAATGTGCAAGGAATGATCCCATTCTTTTGGTACCAGTTAAGACCTGATTTGTGACCCAGGATGTGATCTATTCTGGAGAATGTTCCATGTGCACTAGAGAAGAATGTGTATTCTGTTGCTTTGGGGTGGAATGTTCTGAATATATCTGTGATGCCCATCTGGTCCAGTGTGTCATTTAAGGCCTTTATTTCCTTGTTGATCTTTTGCTTGGATGATCTGTCCATTTCAGTGAGGGGAGTGTTAAAGTCCCCTACTATCATTGTGTTATTGTTGATGTGTTTCTTTGATTTTGTTGTCAATTCGTTTATATAGTTGACTGCCCCCATGTTAGGGGCCTAGATATTTAAAATTGTTAGATCTTCTTGTTGGACAGACCCTTTGAGTATGATATAGTGTCCTTCCTCATCTCTTATAGTCTTTGGCTGAAAATCTAATTGATCTGATATAAGCTTTCTTTGGATGTCCATTAGCATGGTAAATTGTTTTCCACCCCCTCACTTTAAATCTGGAGGTGTCTTCGGGTCTAAAGTGAGTTTTTTGTAGACAGCATATTGATGGGTTTTGTTTTTTTATCCATTCTGATACCCTGTGTCTTTTGATTGGGGCATTTAGCCCATTTACATTCAGGGTTACTATTGAGAGATATGAATTTAGTGCCACTGTATTGCCTGTAAGGTGACTATTATTGTATATTATCTCTGTTCCTTTCTGATCTACAACTTTTAGGCTCTCTCTTTGCTTAGAGGACCCCTTTCAATATTTCCTATAGAGCTGATTTGGTGTTTACAAATTCTTTTAGTTTTTGTTTGTCCTGGAAGCTTTTTATCTCTCCTTCTATTTTCAATGATAGCCTAGCTGGATATAGTATTCTTGGTTGCATGTTTTTCTCGTTTAGTGCTCTGAATATATCATGCCAGCTCTTTCTGGCCTGCCAGGTCTCTGTGGATAAGTCTGCTGCCAATCTAATATTTTTACCATTGTATGTTACAGACTTCTTGTCCTGGGCTGCTTTCAGGATTTTCTCTTTGTTACTAAGACTTGTAAATTATACTATGAGATGATGGGGTGTGGAGCTATTCTTATTGATTTTGAGGGGGGTTTTCTGCACCTTCTGGATTTTGATGCTTGTTCCTTTTGCCATATTAGTGAAATTCTCTATAATAATTCTCTCCAATATACCTTCTGCTCCCCTCTCACTTTCTTCTTCTTCTGGAATCCCAATTATTCTAATGTTGTCTCATCTTATGGTATGTTTTAATCTCTCGAATTCTCCCCTCGTGGTCCAGTAGTTATTTGTCTCTTTTGCTCAGCTTCTTTATTCTCTGTCATTTAGTATTCTATATCACTAATTCTCTCTTCTCCCTCATTTATCCTAGTAGTAAGAGCCTCCATTTTTGATTGCACCTCATTAATAGCTTTTTTGATTTCTTTTTTTTTAATTTTTTTTAATTTTTTAACTTATTTAGATTTTAGTTCTTTTATTTCTCCAGAAAGTGCTTTTATTTCTCCAGATGGTTTCTCTAATATCTTCCATGCCTTTTTGAAGCCTGGCTAGCACTTTGAGAATCATCATTCTGAACTCTAGATCTGACACATTACCAGTGTCCATATTCATTAGGTCCCTAGCCTTTGGTACTGCCTCTTGTTCTTTTTTTTTTTTTTTTTTGGGGGGGTGAGTTTGTCCGCCTTGTCATTTTATCCAAATAAGAATATATGAAGGAGCAAATAAAATACTAAAAGGGTGGCTAAGACCCCAGGAAAATGTGCTTTAACCAAATCAGAAGAGACACCAAATCATGGGGGGAAGAAAGGGGGTAAAAAGAAGTTCAGAAAAAAAAATTTTTAATTAAAAAAATATATATATATGTATAAGAAAAAATATATATATTAGACTGGTGAATACAACAGTGTCATCCACTTAATTTTGGGAGCATTTGGTCTCTTAGAAAAAACTACCTCCCAAAATTTTAAAGAATGAAAAACATATATAAGGGTAAACATGATGAAGGATGGAATATGACTGTAAAGATGAAAAAAATTTTTTTTTAATTTCTTAAAAATGAGTTGATAAGATAAGTTTGTTGGGAGGATAAAGAAAAAGAAAGTGGAGAGAATTTACTCAGCCTGGAGACTAGAACAAAGCCCTGTGCTAGATTTAGGGTATATTTTGATCTAAGAAGTTGTATTCCAAAAAATTTTTTAGAAGAAAAAACCCTATGTGTATACAAAAAATAAAGTTAGATACAATGGAGGATAAAATATGACTATAATAATGAAGGTTCAAAAAAGATTTTTTTGATGAAAGGTATTGTTAAGATAAACTAGTTTAAAAAAATTAAAAGAAGAAAGGGTAAAAGTTAAAAATTTTAGCAGAAAAAAAATAAAATTAAAAAAAATTAATTAACTTTCAAGACTGAAGAATCACGGGAAGAAAGCCAAGAATTCCATGCTTTGTTTTTTCCTCCTCTAGAATTCCGCTGTTCTCCTTGGTAAGGGAACTTGGTCTTGGCTGGATTTCTTGCTGATCATCTGGGGGAGGGGCCTGTTGTCATGATTCTCAAGTGTCTTTGCCTTAAGCAGAATTGTCCTGCCCTTACCAGGGGCCAGGCTAAGTAATCCGCTTGGGTTCGCTTTCAGGAGCTTTTGTTCCCTGAACGCTTTATGTAGAGTTCTGGAGGATGGGAATGAAAATGGTGGTCTCCCAATCTCTGGCCCGGAGGAACCGAGAGCTCAGGGCCCCACTCCTCAGTGTGCCCTCGAAGAAAATCGCTCAATCACTTCTGTCTCCCTGGTCTCTGGCTGCGCTCCGAGTTCACCCAGCCTGTGACCAAGAGTCTCTGTCTCTGGCACACAGCCCTGCCTGGAGTCTCCAAACCCCGCAGATCCCTGAGCTCTTCCGGGGGGGGGGGGTCTCCCTGGATCTTGTGGGGTCCCTGCTCACAGAGCAGTGGCCTGTGCCACGGATCACAATGTAAGGTAACCCCGAGTTGAGAGCTCACTCCTCAACTCCGTCTCTGTAGCTGGCTTCCCCGCCCTAATACCTGTGAGCTCTGTGACACTGAGACGCCCCCAATCCTTCTGTGACCCCACGGGACCTGAGACCACGCTGAACGTGCATGGGCTTCACGCCGGCTTAGCCTCTAGAGCAATGTCCCTCAGTGGAGAAGACTTTTAAAAGTTCTGATTTTGTGCTCCATTGCTCCACTGCTTGCTGGGAGCTGGCCCCTCTGCCACGGTCTATCTTCCCGTCGCTTTGGATTCATTCTCCGCCGGTCCTACCTTTCAGAAAGTGGTCGATTTTCTGTTTCTAGAATTGTTGCTCTTTTTCTCTTCAATCTCCTGTTGGATTTGTAGGTGTTCGGAATGGTTTGATAAGCTATCTAGCTGATCTCCTGCTACTTGATGTCGTCTCAGCCTGCTACTTCTCCACCATCTTGACTCCTCCCCCTGTGTCCTCTTAATATTTCTTATGAGGACAATGGTTATTGGATTTAGGACCCAATCTTAATCCAGGATTATCTCATCTTGAAATCTTTTACTGAATTACTTTTGCAAGGACTCCATTTCCAAACAAAATCACATTCACAGGTATGGAGGTTAGGACTTGAACCTATATTTTGGAAGCCACTATTCAACACACTACACACAGATATATTAAAATTCCTTTGTTAACTCATTCTTTTCTTTTAAGTTTCTTTTTTTTTAAGATTTTATTTATTCATTTTTGAGAAAGAAAGATTACCAGCAAGAGCAGGGAAGGGGGGTGGGTGGGCAGAGGGAGAAGCAGGCTGTCCACTGAGCAGGGAGCCCGATGCAGGGCTCTGTCCTAGGACCCAGGGATCATGACCTGAGCAGAAGGCAGATGCTTAACCAACTGAGCCAACTAGGCACCATTCTTTTGAGTTTCTTAACTCTACCCTTTCCAAACATAAAATAGAAGTGTTAAAATTTTTTCTGATAATCTCATTGTCTTTTCTTTATAAGTGAATCACTCATATTGCCTAAATGCCCAAATGATTTCCCTTTAAAATATAATGATTTTAGTAGAATATATCTCAGTGTTGAGCATTTTTTGTCAGTTATATAGTGCATCCTTTTAGTACAGTACTTTTTTTTTAAAAGATTTTATTTATTTATTTGACAGAGAGAGATCACAAGTAGGCAGAGAGTCAGGCAGAGAGAGAGGAAGGGAAGCAGGCTTCCTGCTGAGCAGCGAGCCCGATGCGGGACTCGATCCCAGGACCCTGGGATCGTGACCTGAGCTGAAGGCAGCAGCTTAACCCACTAAGCCACCCAGGAGCCCCTAGTACAGTACTTTTTTAAAACTAAAAGCTTGCTTGAATTAAAACTTGTATTATATTTCTTATTTTTCTATTCCATTGCTTTAATTTTCTTTTTCTTCATAGTACATGTATTTTGGATTTTATTTTCTTACCCTCCATATCCACCACTTCCCCTCGATTCATTATCTCTCTCTTAATTTCTTTTTTGTTTAAAAATTTTCTTCTTTGGGGTGCCTGGGTGGCTCAGTGGGTTAAGCCTCTGCCTTCAGTTTACGTCATGGTCTCAGGGTCCTGGGATCAAGTCCCATGTTGGGCTCTCTGCTCGGCAGGGAGCCTGTTTCTCCCTCTCTCTCTGCCTTCCTCTCTGCCTACTTGTGATCTCTCTCTCTGTGTCAAATAAATAAATAAAATCTTTTAAAAAATTTCTTCTTTAAATCTTCCACATATTTTAAGGCAATTTGCATGATGCTTAGTTTTCTAATATTTCTCCTAGTTTAGTCTTCATTTTTCAAAAAAACTATTTCCTTTCTGTCAGCTAACTAGCCAACATCATCTGGTTGAGTTTTCTAGTTCTGACTTATGCTTTTGTTTTATATTTTCCACATATTTTTAATATAAAGAAATAAAAGATTAAAAAGCAGCAGTAGTTAAAATTAAACATTATTTTTATTGCATATTTTTCAAATATTAGTTTATAATTTTCATCTGTTTTGTAGCCCAGAATTCCTAGAGTTTCTTCATTTAATGCAAGAATGTAATTTTTTTTCTATAATTTCCTCTCTCTCTCTGAAAATTTGAGGAATTGAGCAATGGATTTTGAAAAATTGTTGAGGCAATGAAGTCAGTGTCTATTACCCTATTGTATTTAATGACTCAGAATTTCACAGGATTTTAAAAAATCTGAATAGTCATATGTCACAATATGTATACATGTGTTTGTTTACGAAGAGGATGATTGAAAACCCAAACATCCTTGATCTAATTGGTTATTGCTTATGAGCTTTCTGTTCTGTATCAGGCAGTTTATTTATTTATTTACTTACTTATTTATTTAAAGTAGGCTCTGTGCCCAGCATGAAGCCCAACCTGGAGCTTGAACTCATGACCCTGAGATCAAAACCTGAGCTGAGATCAGGATTCGGATGCTCAACTGACTGAGCCACCCAGTCGCCCCTTGGGCTTTTTACATATGCCAAAGCATAAGATTTTCTCAGCAAGCCTGCAAAAAGTTGTTATTTTATCCATTCTATAGAAGATACCTTTAAGTTTGGAAATATTCATAACTTGGCCAAGATAACACAGCAAACAAGGGACAAAGCTCAGATTTGGTTCCAAAATCCAATCCTCTGAGCCACTCTTAGGAAGCTAGTTGCCTAGGTAATCCTCAATTCTATTACAACGATGCAAAATGCTTTTTTAGAAATAGTTTCTTTTTTTCTAGAGTAGTCTATCCAGCATTCTAGGGCATCATCAAATATTTTATACAGGTAGTGCACTGGTCTGACTTAGCAAGGTCTGGCAACATAAGCTTACAAAAGAAGTTTTATAAATACACACACTCACACTAACAAAGCAGTGACTAACACTAAGAAATTTAATAGGCAAATTACAATCTTAACTTGTCTAGTGGCATGTCAGCTTTACATTCAAATCGTCAATCTGACCACATCTCAGCACCTCCACAGCCATAACGATAAGTCCAAGCTACCTTCATCTCCCCTTAGTTCTCTGCACTAGTGCCCTGAATGGCCTCACTACTTCCACTTTTGCTGCTATACAATTAATCATCCACCCAATAGACAAGGTGATCTTCAAGAACATAAAACAGATCATGTCAATCATTTTTCAAAACTCTCTAATGGCTGTTCTAATCGACAATAAAAGGAAAGTCCTTGCATTAATCTAACTGGATTATTTGTCTTTTATTGTTGATGGTTAAGAGCTATTCATGTGTCATGGATGTAAGTACTATATCAGAATTATGAATTGCAAATATTTTTCCCTATTCTCATATTTTCTTTATGATGTCCTTTGAAGTACAAAAGGTTTTAATTTTGATGAAGTCTGATTTATCTATTTTTTTTCTTTTGTTGCTCCATAGGCTAAGTGTCTGCCTTCAGCTCAGGTCATGATTCCAAGTCCTGGGATGGAGCCCCACATCGGGCTCCCTGCTCAGTGGGAAGCCTGCCTCTCCCTCTCCCTCTACCTGCCTCTCCCCCTGCTTCTGTTCTCTCTCTCTCTGTCAGACAAATAAATAAAATCTTTTTTAAAAAAAGGCTTTGCTCAACCCAAGGTCATAAAGACTTACTTTTATATTTTCTTCCAAGATTATTATAATTTTTGCTCTTACATTTGGTTTATGACCTATTTTGAGTTAATTTTTGTGTATGGTATAAGAAAAGAGTTATAACTTCATTGTTTTGCATGCAGATATCCAGTTGTCCCAGTACTATTTGTTGAAGAGACTGTTCTTTCCTATTGAATTGTCTTGGCATAATTGTCACCATAAATGTAAAAGTTTATTTCAGGTTTATCAGTTCTGTTTCATTGTTCTGTATGTCTCCCATCCAAGTACTAAGCAGGCCCAACCCTACTTAGCTTCTGAGATCAGAAGAGATCAAGCACGTTCAGGGTGGTATAGCCATAGACTCATTGTCTACATCTCTAATTATGCCAGGTCCTGTTTGTTACTGTAGCTTTATAGTAAGCTTTGCATTTGAGAAGTGTAAATCCTCCAACTTTGATTATTCTCTTTCAGGATCATTTTAGCCATTCTGCATTCCTTGAATTTCCACATTAATTTTATTATCAGCTTGTCAATTTCTGCAGAAAAACCAACTGAGATTTTAACAAGGATTAGATTGACTCTATAGATCAAATTATGGAAAATTGCCATTTTAAGAGTACTGAGTCTTTTGCTTCATGAACATGGGATGTCTTTCCATTCATTCAGGTCTTCTTTAATTTCTTTCAAAACAATATTTTACAGTCTTCAGAATATCAATTTTATAATTCTTTTGTGAAGTTTATTCCAAGTATCATCCTTTTTAACATGCTATTATAAATGGAATTGTTTTCTTAATTTAATTTTCAGATGTTTTTGTTGCCAGTGTATAGAAATCAAATAGATTTTGTATATTGATCTTGTAGCCTGCAACCTGGCTAAAGCAGATTGTATGTTAACTTTAGTAGTTTTTTATAAGTGGATTCCTTATAAGTTCCTATATTCCAGGCCATGTTATCTACAAAGAAATATAGCTTTACTTCTTCCTTTTCAGTCTGGCTATCTTTTATTTCATTGTCTTGCTTAATTGTCCTAGTTAGGGGCAATATGATGTTAAATAGAAATGGTGAGAGTCAACATCCTTAGGGTAAAGACATTTAGTCATTTACCACTAATTGCAACATTTGATGTGAGTTTTTTATGTATGGGTCATATTTTTTTTTTCTTGGATACTTAACATTTTAATTAACGTAGCAATTCTGCATACTAATACCCTCCTCTAGGGCGCATTGTTGTTTGCTTATTTGTTTAGTGGCCTGGTGGGTCCATTTTAGTGAGGTCTGTTTCCCCAGCAGGATATACCTTGTGTTGTAATTCTTCAGAGGTCGTAGCCTTGGGCATGCACACATTAACCCTGGGATGACAGTGGCTTCAGCAGAACTGTTATTTCTTTTCCTGGTCTCTCTAAGCTCTCTGCTTCGGTTGGATTCACATACAGCTGTTAGGCTTCATTAATTACTGGCTGATTTTGCTGTTGGTTTCAGTATTGCCCCGAGGCTAAATTGCTCCACAGTCTGATCCCATTACAATCTGTCTCTTTTGCAGAGGTAATCATTTTTTTCTTTCTTTCTTTCTTTTTCTTCTTTTTTTCTTTCTTTTTTTAGAGATAAGAACATGCATGTGTGAGTGGCAGGGGAGGGGGCAGAGGGTGAGGGAGAGAGATAATCTTAAGCAGGCTCCATGCCCAGTGTAGAGCCCAACTCAGAGCTCCATCTCAGAACCCTGAGATCATGACCTGAGCTGAAATCCAGAGTCTGACGCTTAACTGACTGACCACCGAGGCACTGGCAGACATAATCTTTTTTTTTTAAAGGTTTTATTTATTTATTTGACAGACAGAGATCACAAGTAGGCAGAGAGGCAGGCAGAGAGAGAGGGGGAAGCAGGCTCCCTGCTGAACAGAGAGCCCGATGCGGGGCTTGGTTCCAGGACCCTGAGACCATGACCTGAGCCAAAGGCAGAGGCTTTTAACCCACTGAGCCACCCAGGTGCCCCAGACATAATCTTTGAGGCTAGTTTTTGTGATTTTTTTTCCAACCCTATGATGTCTCTGCTTAGCCATCTCTTTCCTTGATTCTCTGCGATACACATCTAGCTGATTTAGAATTTAACTTGCTGTTCTTATTCAGCAACCAGCTTCTCTGTAATTGATTACCACTAAAATCTCCATTGGTTTGGATAGCACCCTTAGCCTTGAACTATCCACATTCTGTTCAAAAGAAAATGGTTTCTTTTGGGGAGAGTTTTAGAACTCTCTGTTCTTACAGCCTGCCTCTTCCCCTGAACAAGACCATTACTGTTCCAGAGCTAAGGGCACAAAATGTGGTGCAGTTGTCTGCGAGTGACACCTCTACTTCATGAGCAGAGTAGTAGGCTAAGCCACCATCACTGGGTCTTCTTGATTTACTTCTTCCTGCATAGAACCTCCACCCAAAAAGTGAGCTGGGGTGATGGTGATTAGAGCCCCAATATTGTAGCCTGCCAAGGCTGGAGTGGGGCTCTGCTCTAGAAGTGGGAGCTAGGTGGAGATGGAGATCCCCCAGGTCCCAGCCTGGTCTCTCATGGAATAGAGCCTCTGAAACTCCAAGCTGTTGGGATTGAGAAATGCTGGTAGTCCCTCTCTCTTGAGGAGATAACATTGTCCTGAACTGGGCCTTGGGAGGAGTAAAAGCCCCGTGTTCTTGACTACATCCTATCCAAGTGGAGCTTCCGTCCCACTGAGCTGGAAGAGACAGGTCGGGAGGAGGCTGTGATTCAAATGCCGCAGATTCTCACTCTACTGATTGAGATTTGGTAGTTTTTCTTGAACTTGAAAAAAAAAAACAAAACAAAACACAGTGTTTTGTTTTGTTTTTTCCAATTTGATGCATATGCTTAGAATAATTTCTGGAGACTTTAAATGCTTGCTTCAAAACTCTCTCTGTGTGTGTGTGTGTGTGTGTGTGTGTAATTTTCACCGGTTATGGTTTTTCACTGGAGAAAGGATCCACAAAACTCATGTTGTTATGCCAACTTTCTAGAAGTCATCTAGAAATTCATAATAAACTTATGTTGTTTATTTGTTTTTAGAGATTTTATTTATTTAAGAGAGAGCATAAGCAGGGGGGATGGGCAGAAGGAGAGGGAGAAGCAGTGAGCCCAATGAGGGACTCAGTCGCAGGACCCTGGGATCATGATCTGAACCGAGGGCAGACTCTGAACCAACTAAGCCAACCAGGCGCCCTGAATCTGTGTTTTTATATGAAGCCTCATGGGTCAGTGGAGTATGTGATAGTGCTTGAAGTCTCCACTCAGACAGCCCCACCTTTTGTGACCTCCTAGCTTCCCTGGGAGAACCAAATCTCTACCCCAGTGCTCCGTGCCCCACACAGTCAGCCTCTCCCTCCTCGTACTCATCCAGCAACCAGTGCTGCCTTCCATCCTGTGGAGCATGGACCTAGCCAGAGGCACAGACAGGGCTGGAGTCAGGTGACTGTACCCATGGCATTCTAGGACAGGACATGGCAATGCCTATATATGCCATGGGCCCGTTCAGAGTCAACCTGGAAAGGCAAAGCCTTTCAGTCACCCCGATTCAAGTAAGAACTGACTGTGTCTCAGTGTGAAGGTTGAAATCCCTTTGGAGTTGCTCATCTGTGACTCGTGGGAAACAAGACGTCTAACTTTACTTTCACTACTCTCAAAAGTCTCGTTGGTTTGGCTGCTGGAGGGAGATGGAACAGGCAGCCAGTGGGCCACATGTGTGCTCAACCTCAGGCCAGGTTCCCAGGCACCTTTGAGGGTTTGCACTCATATGGCCAGGATGCCCTTACAGTAGAAACTGTGACATAGCAAAACAAGAAAAGAAAAAAAGAAGAAGAAGCAACACCACCACGACAGGTTGAGAGAAACCATGGAAAGAAACAGTTGTATGTTCTAATGCCGTTAAGAGCACTTTTTTTCTTGCTCTTTTGACCTCAAGGCCCCACTTTTTCATTTTGCACCAGGTCCTGTAAATTATGTCTCCCTGTCTGTCTTTACTCCTTGACTGACATCGCTTTCCCTGCTCTTCCCTTCCTCATTTGCCTGGTGGTCACTCAAGTTATTCTGCAGGTCTTGGCTTAGAAGTCACTTCTTCTCAGAATCTTTCTCTCCAGTTTCGATGAAGTCCTCCCAAGTGTTCCAGTACAGTTCTTTCCCCAGTCTAACTACCTGTATGTAAGTGTCTATTTGCTCAGTTCTATCCCATCAAAACTCCTGAGGGCAGAGACTGTTTTCTTGTTCATTGTTGTATCTGTAAGTTCTCACACAGTGCCAGACATCATGTGTTTAATTTCTAACTGTTCAGTAGTTGTTAAGGGGATAATGAAGACTTTCAGATGTGATGTCTGGGCTGATTTCTGAATGGAGACATGGAATTGAGAGGAGATAAGGGGAGAGAAAGGCTTAAGGTGTAGAGAAGGCATAACCTAACCAGCCTGTCTGGGGGGCGTCCCGTTGTTTCACAGGACTGCAGTGTAGGACACAGAGATGCCTTGTGCATGGTGTTAATAGGATTGGACCCCAGCTCTAAGGTAATGGGGAGCCACTGGAAGGATTTGAGATGTGAAGTTGGTAAAGCTTAGTGAGGTCACTCTGAGCCTAATGTAAGAAAGCCTGGCTATTGTAGTCACTCACGCAAGGGAGAAAGATGAAGGCCTGGGTTAGGGCAGTTAGGTGCTGAGGGAGGAATAGGTTAGAGTGGCCCGGAGGCAGATTAGTGGATTTAGTGACTGATGGAAGGTGGAATATGAAGGAGAAATGTCTGGAAGTGTCCCAGCGCAGGTGTCTGGATGATGAAGGTGCAGTGAGTCAGGGTGGAGGCAGAGGGCAGAGCAAGTGTGAGGTCAGGAGCCTGAGGGGAGATGAGGATGTGGTTGTATGCATTGACTGCAGTGTGTTTGGGTCATGTAGGAGGTGAGATGGCTTAGTCCCAACTAGACATGCATAGCAGTAGGGACCCAGGAACTCTGTTCCTTCAGTACACAGTGGGAAAATGGGCTTGGGACATGGGTATAGGTTTTCTAATGCTTTTTTTTTTTTTCTGTGGGAGAACACATGAACAGCAAACAGCAAACTCAGAAATGGGAATTGGAGACATAATGTATAAATTGGAGTCAAGTCTATATTTGAATTTTTAGTTGACTATTAGGGTTGACATTGAGAGTAGTATAAATGTGCAGCACTTCAAATAATAATGGTAGTAAATTCACACTGCAAAGATTCTGAATATGATGGGCTTAGAAACTCCCACTCCACCTCGGTCCTCAACTTCTTTCATCTCTTCATCTTTTTCTGGATTTATGCTTATATAATGGTAATGGCATGCTTATTTCAAGTTTTTTTTTCTTCTCCTGTTTGATGCTCATGTTCAGGAGAGAAGTGTTTTCATGTGCCTGGTTTGCCGTGGAATGATCCCCGGGGCCCTGGAAACATTTGAACACCGTATGGAGCCAGGGGACCTCTAAGGTCACAGACTCCTCTTCAGGTGTGTCCCCCCCCCCACCACCACCAGCACTGATGCACCTGTGTGAACACTCGCATGTGCGTGCATGCACACAAACATCACTTATTTCCCATCCACGGTCTGTGTTCAGTTCTTTCAGGGCTGAAAGCCCTCAAACCTCCGAGTATTTGGCCATGGTATTCCACCTGTTAGGATTTCATTTCGTCCTCCGCCTGGAGGCTTATCTTTTTGGCTAATCCTTACCTCTCACTCAAGAATCCGCTAGCTCCATGCTCAGCCTTCCTCACAGACACCTCCCCATCCTCTGGCTGACTCGGAGACGCTGGGTTTTCATCCCACCGTACAGCACTGCAGGCTCCGGTTTTCCTCCCCATGTCCTCTTCCCTCTGCTGGGCATCATGCAAGTCAGCGGTGCTCGGTAACTGGTCTAAGTTGTACTAAATGAGGGCGGGACCCCGTGATGCTGCACGAGGGGCTCTGGGTGAAGAAGGGTAAAGAAAACTTTCAAAGTGCTTCTGGAATGAAGGCACAGAAAGAACAAGAAGAAAAAAGCCAGCAGGAAACTAATAAATGTGCTTGAGATAGCCCACTTAATTTCTACACACATTTTATGGAAAAAAAAAAGCTTGATTACACAAGTAAAAGCATAAATTGCCAGAATTGCTGGTCCCAGTTCCCATTTTATTCCTCAGGAAGAGAGTATTAAATTTTCTTGAAAGGAAGAGGCAGTCTTATCTGCTGGTCATATTTATGAGTAGGTTTTTTTTTTTTTTGCAGAGATTTTCTTATGACTTATCATTTATCAGTTGCTTCTTATGAGCAAGCAATTCCCACCCTAACCGGGCGTCAAGAGCCTGGTGGTTGGCAGCTGCAGATAGGGCCACATCTACAAGTCTGAGAAGGAAATGCGCTGTTTGTCCGTAGGGCCACCCAGACATCTGATACCGGGGCTGCTGTACCTGATGTGTGGTGATCGGTAAACCTCACACTGAAGTCATGAGGTATGTGTCCTCATGGCACTCACAAATGACTCCTCTTTTCACCACCACCTGTAGCAAATCAAGGGTAAGCTAACAGCCTCACTGGCAAAGCCACTTAGGATGACCAGGGAGAAAAAGGGGGTCCCTGGGCTATAGGAGATTCTACTTTGAGAGGCAGAGTTGAAAATCATAAGGCATTTGCAGATTCGGCCTGTGTGGCATTGTTTTCTGCACACAAGCTCCTTGATGATGTTTCCAGGATGTAGAAATCAGTATCTCGAGTAACATTAGCTCTTGATGACCTGGGTCAAACACCTGTCATGGGGTGTATGCGTGCACAGTATTGTCGTGCCAACCCCTCCGCTGGCTGTGCTGCTCACCATTTCAGACCCTCTGCTTCTGGTCAAACAAACCAAAATGCTGTTGTCTGAGATTTGTGTGTGGGTTAGAGGGGAGGAGAGGGGAATCGAGATTTCTCCCACCTTCTGCTACATTCTCCAGTGTTCTCTTTTCTTTTTAATTGCTTTAGAGTGAATGGATTATATATATATATATATATATAAAATTTGGGGGGGGATGAGATCTGTAAATCTCCACATTTCACTTTAGCACTGAACTAATGTTATGTAAGAAAAATCTGCAATGAATCATATGAAGGAAAATTAGAATGAATGCTGCATACAATAGTCTCTAAAATGGTTTTGTCCTTCCGGTGGGGAATACGTTGACCAAAATGACCTGAGTAGGTGCCTAAATGGAAAACATCACAAGCAATATTCAGCCATGTATTGGATGGAAGATAGGAGAAGAAAACTATAGGATCCAAGCAGTAATTTTAAACCAAGGACTTACAGGTGAATGATCACTCAAAGAAAATGATTATGTCCAGATAGAAAACTACATATTTAACTCCAAACAAGGTTGTTTCAAATTTTCTCCCTGAAGTAGAATAATATATGGCTGAAAAATGATTTTGAGAACTACCCCCATGGAACATTAGAATCCATCCATACACTTTCTGCTTCAAGTAAACATAGGGCCAGTGGATTTGGGGACTTGCCTCCAAATCTATTTCCATTTTACAAAATACTTGCTATCAACATTCAAAGCACAAGCCACAGTTCAGTCTGTTGTACTTAGAATAAAGAAAACACGAATTTCCTTCAGGTGATGCAAGCAGTGAAGGTAGGCTGCCCTTATCAGTAGAGTGAGGAGCCCATGCTTCTGAGTATCCCAGGCATTAGAAAAGCTGCATATGGCAGCACAGGATGCATTCTGCCAAACACAAATGAACCTGCTAGCCTTCACAAGCCTAGAAATATCTAAAGCTATTCCTAGCAGACATTCAGGAGCAATGAAAGTTTCTGAGGACTTTGGAAATACCCCCCCCCCTTTTTTTTTTTTTTCGTTATCTCACATGGGATGTGTGCAATGGCAAAATCCTAGTCTTCCCTTCCCAGCTCCCAGGCTATCCACTCCCAAGCTAAGAGAACTTCTCTGGAGAAGGCTTTCATTGCTCTCAAGCCCTTGGCCTAAGCAGCCTTTCAAGATAGTCATCAGAAGAAAAGTCAACATGAGAGTAGCTAAGCTTTCTTATGTCCCCAGACCCTACCCTATCACCTGGTCTAAGAGTTTTTGTGGTAAAACTGGATAACTCTACAAGTTTTTGCCAATTCGAATTCAACAGACTGTGTATATGGTGATAGCTCCTGACAGGAACCTGGAAATGTCACTCTTCTTTGAGAGGTAACTTAACTTCTAGGAAATAAGACTACCAATCATGGCTGTTATTTCAGCTCCTATCATCAAGCTGGTAGCAGGAACTCCAACAGGAATTTGATTCAGCTCTCTGTTTTCAGAATGAAAAGTCATATTAGCTTCATTTAAAAGAGAGATTGGGATCATTTAGCCAATGCTAAGGACCTGATAATTAGAATAAGAAAATTCACTTATTGGGGTGCTTGGCCAGCTCAGTAGAACATGTGACTCTTGATCTTGGGGTCATGAGTTCGAACCCCATGTCAGGCATAGAGCTTACTTAAGAAAAACAAAGTATTTCCCAACTAATTACCGAAAGAATCTATTTACTTAAAAAAAAAACAAAAAACAGAAAAGAAAAGAAAATTCACTTACTGGGTGATTACAGAATTCCAGGCAATATGCATGAGTCACCTATGATATATCCCCCTTTTTCAGATAAGGAGACAGGCTTAGGGAAGACATGTCACTCCTACAAGGTCACATGGACTGAAAACTGGAAATTCAGAACAAAAATTCAGGCAGGCAAACACCAACTTACCTCCATAGATATTATTTGCCCCAGCAGCCCCAATTTCTACCCTCATTATCTGGAAACATCACCTCTAATTTTCTGGTACAATCATCTTTCGTCTTCCACGGGAACAAAGGGATTCTAGTGGAGGCTGCCAGTCCCAGTTGTGCACCTTCTGAGACCCAATGGCAGGTGTAGACCCAGTGCCAGGCAGTCAGAGTGCTTCTCTGGGACTTCAGCTCTCCTCAGCCCCTCTTCGATGGTGAAGCTGTGAGGACAAGAGCCATAGGAGTCAAACTGAAGAACTTGTGGAGGAAACTGGCTTATGGGAGATAAAGAAGAACCACCCCCCCCCGAGAAACTGGGACTGGCAAAGAGGGTGCCACTGTTCCCAGTGTCTCCAAGGCCCTGGTAAAGTCCTCTTTGTGCCTAAATTTGGTCAAGTCGAGTTTCCAGTATGGTTCCTAACCAGAATACTTAAGGGGAAAAACTATGGATTTTGTTTTATTCTTTGTCTTGTTTTCATCTTATAATACAGTGTTTAGCCTGAGTAGAAAATCAAATAAAAACAAAAAAGAAAAAGTAGGCTAGAATACTAACTGACCCTGGCCTCTTTCTTGAATGAATATTCAAGATAAAGTAATATGCTAAATACACTAATAATTGGAGGGAAACAATTACTTCTAAATGGAAATGAAAAATTTGACTTTACAAAGGAAGGTCAGGCTTACATTCTTTTCTCTCTCTGCAAGCTTTTATACAAGATAAAGGAGTCTTCAAGATAGGTTTCAAAAAGGCAGAGGAGGCAATTGGTTAAAAAAAAAAAAAATAAAACAAATCCAGACAGGGAACTTGTATCAGAATGTGGACACTGATTTGTGATAAGAATCAAGTCACTGGGAGAAGAGAAGTAAGCTTTATACACTGAATATTATAATAGCTAACCTTTTTTGAATGCTTACTATATGGCCAATATAAGGTTTACAACGAAATTTTCATAATCCTATTAATCAGGATTCCAAATAGCAATTTTCTCCCCCAGTACAGCAAATTAGAAAACTGAAATAGAGCTTTTAACAAAGTGGCTTAAGGGTGCCTTTCTAGTCAATGGTGGGAATGGGTTATCATACCATAATCAAAGTCCATGGCCCATGGATTTAACAAACTGCTTTAAAGTCTATGGTATTAGAAACTATAGGATTAGATAAAAGTCAAAAAAGACAAACAAGCAAACACAAAAACTAGAAGGTGATTAGGTAAGTGAGGTCAACATGAATTTTATTGCTTAACATCATAGGAAATAAAGTAAACAATGAAGCATCAAGTGACACAATATGATAATACATTTAAGACATCGTTTTCAGAATTTCTTAAACCATGGGGAAGAAAAGGTGTTTGACTTAAAGTTGACTTAAATCTGGTAGGTGTACCATTTAAAAAGAAATGGATTTGTACTAGTTTCTGCATGGGATCATAGTTCTGTCTCCTACAGTAATCATGAATGCACATTAGGAAAGGCTTGACTAAAGTGTGATTAACAGGCCCTATATTTGCTTGGCCAATGGACACCTCTGTGCATACTCAAGTGTAATTTTCCAAACCCAGTCAGATGTAGAGAGGTATAGCACATGAGCTTCTCTCAGGATAACTTCCTGTTGGACCCTTCAAAACCCAGCAACACTATGAGTGGTCTCATTACTCTGTACTCACAGCTCATTCAACTTTCTAGTGGTTCCCAGTGACTTGAGGAGTTCTGTCTTTTCCAAGACTCAACTCAGCTTTGCTATGTTCTCTAATTATTGCAAGTCATGGGAGGAATTTCTAAGGCATGTTATGTTGGCAAATTCTCTTCGAACCTATTTTTTCTTTATTATTCATTTTGTTGTCTCTCTTTTTGTCGTTGCAGTTTCAAACTTTCTATAAAATGGAGGGGAAGGTTGATGGACATTGGACAGGCATTTTCATTAGATATACTTTTTGTTCTAAATACCCCATCTAAAGTTTCCAGACTTACGGGTGCCTGGGTGGCTCTGTTGGTTAAGCATCTGACTCTTGGTTTTGTCTCAGGTCATGATCTCAGGGTTATGAGATTGAGCCCCACATTGGACTCTACTCAGCAGGGAGTCTGTTTGTGATTATTCAGTGTTGCTGAGCAGAGTCAGACTTTATTAATTTAGATGAAAAACAAGAATATGCATGAGGGAAAATCAAGTTGGTCCATTGCTTGCATTGCTTTCCATTCCCTCAGCAGTTGTTACCATTTCATTCACTTAAAAAGCAAAATGAATTACATGATTTTCACTGGTTCTCGGAAAGTCTCCTCTATTTTTTGAATATAAGGCAATCTGTTATTATTCTTAATGTTAGTGGCTTAGAGCTATGGCTAAGTAATTGTCTCCAGGTTATAGAGAGTCTGTCAAAGTCCTAAGGGTAGTCAAGTCTTTTGCCTCCCAAAATATTTACTTGACAATACAAAGTTAAAACTTTAACTATGGATGTGTCTACATTATATCAAAGTGGCAGATTGATTCAGCTGGGGAAAAAGCATATGCACATTTACAGCACTGTACCGTTGAACATATTAACTGACATTTTCCTAATACTTTCATTTTGATTTGGATGCTGTGAGGATATAGCTGAAGTATGACAAAGACTAAGTTAGTAATTGAAATTCAGAGGAGGGGCGCCTGGGTGGCTCATTTGGTTAAGTGCCTGACAGTTTTGACTCAGGTCATGATCTCAGGGTCCTGAGACTGAGCTGCACTTCCGGCTCTGCTTTCAGCGTGGAGTCTGCTTCTTCCTCTCCCTCTACTCTTCCTCCTCTGCTCTCCTTCTCTCTCTCATAAATAAATAAAATCTTAAAAAAAATCAGAGTAGCCAGTTTCGAAAAACATTCATTATGTTGATAATCCATACATAAAGTACTTTTTGACATACACTTAACAAAACCTGTTTCCTCTAATTCATGGCTGTCTTTTTAATGATCATCACAATCAAGCATTTCCTCTGCCTGAGATACAGCAGAGCGTGAAATGCCACTAAGTTCTTAAGATGTAATACTTTGAGCAATGCACAGAGAATAATGAGGTTCTTCATTTGGTGTCATGCTGACAGCTTGGCTCTCTTTGGTTTAACATAAATCTAAACCAGAGACAGTGTATGTAGTGTAGTGAAAAAGAGACGAGGCTTGGGAGGTCTTGTCACAGCTCTGTTACCAACTTAGTGGAGGAACGTGGAGAATAATCACTTAGCCCCCTTTCAGCATCTTCTGCCTTGCCATTTTCAGAAGGGAGAGAGGGTAGAAGGGAAGGAAGTTGGAAAAGAAGCTCAAAAAGAAAGGAAGGTAGGGAAGGCAGAGAGTCAGGAAAAATTTAAAGGGGAGGGAAGGGAATAGTAAGATAACAAAGGGAGGAAGAAAGAAAAGAAGAAATAAGACAAGTATAGTTACCTGAATTATGGCCTTCAAAGATACCAAGATCAAATCCCTGGAACCTGCACATGTTACTTTATATGACAGAATAGATTTTGAAGATGTGATTAAATTTAGAATCTTGAGATGGGAAGATTATTTTGGATTATCCAGACAGGCCTAAATGCAGTGGTAGGTGTTCTTCTTGAGAGAGGCAGAGGGACATTTTACACAGAAGAGTAAGCAGCGTGACCACAAAGGCAGAGATTGGAGTAATGGCCAAGGAATTCCAACAGCTACCAGAAGCTAGAAGAAACAAGGAACAGTTTTCCTCTAGAGGCTTTGGAGAGGTTATGACTCCATGGACACCTTAATTTTGGCCTAGGGATGCTGATTTTGGACTTGCGGCCTCCAGAACTATAAGAAGATAAATTTCTGTTGATTTAAGCTACAGAGTTTGTTGTATTTGTTATAGTAGCCTTAGAAAGCTAATACAAGAAATTGGGCAAAAATATAATGAAGTATTAGTATTATTATGTATTATTAGTTTGCTAGGGCTACCATAACAAAATACCATGGTTCTGGTTGGCTTGAACAACAAAACTTATTGTGTCATAGCTCTGGAGGCCAGAAGTCCAAAGATCAAGGTGTCAATAGATTTGGTTTCTCCTGAGGCTTTTTTCCTTGGCTTGCAAATGACTGCCTTCTCCCTGTGTCCTCATGTGATCACTCCTTGGTGTGCATGAATCCTTGGCATCTCTTTGTGTGCAAATTCCCTCTTCTTATAAGGGCACCAGTCACATTGGATTAGGGTTTCATCATATAAATTTGGCAGGACACAATTCATCCCATAACAACATGTAAAAGTCGTATATTATTTTCTGCTTTACTCAACATCTTCACTCAACATCTTCACTGAAACAAAAACAAGATATGTTCAGTCTCTTCATTTGTTCAGCAAGTGTTTGCTAAGCACCTATTGTATATCTAGCGGCATGCTTTGTGCTGGGAATAACATGATAAATGTGACATCCCATTTCCTCTCAAAGTTTTCAGAGTATAGTTAGAGTAACAGATAAAATGACATCATAATAAAGTGATATGTTCTAAGTACAGTTAAAGTTTAGAAAGAAAAGAAATCAATTGTATTTGAAGTTTGTCAGCAGTAAGGAATAAACACTACTGATAAGAGAATTATTGAATTGGATCAGGAAGAGGAGTAAGATTTCATCCATGAAAGAGCTGAAGAATGGTGATTCTTTGAGAAAGAACATGTGCAAAATATGGAAGAGAGGAACATATAGAACCTTAGGTTGTCGAATAGAAGTCAGATCCTTGGATTCAAAAGAAAACATGCAATGCGACGAGGTGGAAATCTGCTCCTAAATGGGCTATTATGCCATCCTAGACATTTGAGTTTTATTCCAGGCAATGATGGGAAAGTGCAAATATTAAGCAAAGAAGTGATATGATTAGATTTTTATCTTAGCAAGAAAGTCTGGAGGATGAAATAGTATGGAGAAGAAATGAAACAAGGCGGACACAGTAAGAATGTGCAGAGGCCAAAGGAGAAATAGGGCCTGCATTAGGGAAAGATCAGCATGACTGAGGAAAGAGTAGGGATCATGAGGGATAGAAAGAAAGAAAATTGACTGAATTTAGAATCTGGTACAAAATAGAGAGAAGGAAGTAAATAGAATACCCTCAACTAGAATAAAGGATATTGTTTTATAGTGGATTATTGACGGAACAAATTAACTCAGGTTTGGACACATGTTTAAGGCACTTAAAAGAATATCCAGGTAGACATGTGTACCTTAGCAGTGGAATTGATGGATCAAGGAGCCAGGAGCCGTATCTGTGGTAGAGATTTAGAATTAGATGTATTAAGTTATAACTGGCTATTAATACCATCATTGTAGACAATGTCATTGAATGAGAAGTTATAGAATAAGAATGAGTAGAGGGTTGTCCCATGAAGTCTATGGAAATCAACTCATCTGTTATGAACAGTGACAAATTAGGGCACATGAGTGGCTCAGTCAGTTAAGTGTCTGCCTTTAGCCCAGGTCATGATCCTGGAGTCCTGGGTTTGAGCTCCACCCCTGGGCTTCCTGCTCAGCAGGGAGCCTGCTTCTCCCTCTCTTCCTGCCCCTCCCCCCAACTCATACTCTCTTGCACATGATCTCTCGCTGTCTCAAATACATAAAGTCTAAAAAAATTCATGAACAGCAAAAACTCAACAGTGATTACAAAAGCTGGAAAAGAACTAGAATAAAATGGCACCACAAAAAGTAAAGTTCAGTAACATTTAGGGAATGGACTCTGGTGTCAAATACAGAGTAAGGTCAGGAAATACGACAACTGTGTCCACTGCATTGAGAATTAGGAGATCACTGATAATAATGATAAGACTGCAAGAGCAGTATCACTGGAGGAATTAAGGGAAAAATAATTACAGTGAGAAAAGACGAAAGATTCATTTTTACATCTTTTAAAGGTTTTTATTTTACTAATAAGAAACTAATCTACAGGGGTTAAGCATCTGACTCGATTTCGGCTTAGGTCATGATCTCAGGGTCATGAGATGGAGCCCCGCATCTGGCTCCATGCTGGGTGTGGAGCCTGCTTAAGCTTCTCTCTCTCTTCCTGTCCCTTTGCTCCTCGCCCTACTTGCTCATGCTCTTTCTGTCTCTCTCTCAAATAAATAAGTAAATCTTTAAAAAAATTAACCCCCCCAAATTAAACCCCAACTAATCTATAGATCATATTTTATAAAATATGCATTGCATCACAATTATATACAAAGCAAACTTAAAAGTCTCTCTTTGTGCAACTGTGTATAGTTCCATCCTCACATGTAACCATTGTCAATAAGTTGATGCATAACCTTCTGTTTTATTTCATGTGAATATATGCATTAAGCACAGACATATTTTTAAAGCAGTATCTAAAATCTATAAAAAAATATTGATAGTTTGCCTTATTAAAGTAAACATTTGTATGACAAAATAATTCATGAATTTTAAAGATAGAAGACTAGGAGACAATATTTTTATTATATTCAACAGCCAGGAATGGATATCCAGAATATACAATAAATACTTACAAATCAAGTGGAAAAGACAAACAATCCAACAGAAAAATGACAAAGGTTATAGCATGAAACTCACAAAGAAGCAAATATAAATGATGAGTTGCCATATGAAATATATTCTACCTCATTGATTATCAGGGAGATTCAAAATAAAACAATAACATAATAGCTCGTTATCATCATCTATTGCTGAAGCTGAAAGGAAAAAGGCACTCACTGTTATGAAAGTGTGATTGGAATATTGTTAAAGGGCAATTTTTGCAATATCAATCAAAATGTTAAATACATGTAGTTTTGGCACAGCAATTATCCTTATCCTTCTAAAAATACACAGTATACAGAGATATAAGTACTATGATGATCACTGCTGCATTTTTTGTAATGGCAAAGAAGAGAAAGAAAAGAGAATTTAGATGTCCATCAAAAATGGAGTGGGTGAATAAATCACTATATATGTATACACATACACACAAGTGTAGATGGTGCTTTCTTATCATGGTCAAATTGTATCTTATAGTTGAATAGGTAACAGTTGAGAATTGTTACTGATTATAACAGAAGGATCAGTAGGAGAGGAAAAGTTCACAGATGTAATTCTGTAAGAGAAAAATAGATTGTGGTAAGATAAGGGAAAACTCCAATGCCTCATATGACCAAAGAAGAGCCCAGGGAGTAAAAAGGAGTGTGGGGCCATTCATTGTTGATTAATGTGAAGAAAATGTGTGGTAGAGTAGGAGAAAAGTTTCCATATAATAGCACTAGCATTATTGTTCAAAAAGGTGTAAATAAAATTACATTTGTAGAAGGGATAAAATTTCTATGAGGAATGCATTTGTGCATTTGATTTTGAATAATTAAGAAGGGTAGCTGCAGATTGAAAGTGTAAGTCTCCACCTTTACCCTGCCCCCCCCTTAACACCGATGATACCCCTTCAGTATTCCCATCCTCCAATCAAGGAGTCACAGACACTAAGACCTAGAAGTGTGAAGTTCTCCTCTTGGCAAAGCTGGGAGTAATTATAGCCAGGAGAGGATCACTGAAACTCAGCAGCTACTTGAAGTCATAACTTACCTACCTACCTGCCTGCCTTCCTTCCTTCCTCTCTTTCTCTCTTTCTCTTTTTCTTTCTTCCTTTTTCCTTTCTTTTTAGAGAGAGAGAACGCATAGGTGGGGCTGGGGCAGGAGAGAGAGAGAAAAAAATCTTTTTTTCTTAAAGATTTTATTTTGTTTTAGAGAGTGTGCAAGCAGGGGAAGGGCAGAGGGAGAGGAGAAGCAGATTCGGACCCCACGATCCTGAGATCATGACCTGAGTCAAGACCAAGAATTGAATGCTTAACTGATTGAGCTACTTAGGCACCTGGGAGAGAGAATCTTAAGCAGGCTCCACACTCAGGGAAAAGCCTGACTTGGGTCTCGATCTCATGACCCCGAGATCATGAACTGAGCCAAAATCAAAAGTTGGACACTTTAGCCTACTGAGCCACCCAGGTGCCCAAGGTGATAAGCTTTCCAACACCCATGGCGTGACTTGGGGGAATGGAGGAAATAAGCAATGAGACTCTCTTCTGTTGCAAGAGTGAGGCATGCAGGGTAAGGGGCAAAGAATGAGGACAATGTATAGAAAAATTTTTTGGAAGGATAGAGTTCTGAGAGGTAGAGGAAGAAAGGGAGAGAGTTAAGGAAGGAGGAAGCATCCTGATATTCTCTTAGAAAACCAGTGTCTGTAGCAATTAACTAAATAATTCAGTAACGGGTTGTTTTTCATTGGAATATCTTGTGCATAAGAGGTCTAAGTCAGCCGAGTAAAGTGGCATTATGTACAAGTAGAAGGAGGTCCTCTCATCTATGATTGCTTAAATAACATTAGTATGGAATAAAATTTTAGAGGAAGATCAATCTTCACAAGACAGCCCAGCAGGAAATAGGAATCTGATCACACTAACTAACCATTCTAATGTTTTAGCGTGTATCAGCACTTGTTTCAATACAGCTCTACCCTAGGCAACTAGTGGGAAAAAAAGTACAGTAAATCTAAAGTAACAAGAGGAAAGGAAGTCATAAGAGCAGAGATCAATAGAAAAATAGAAAGAAAAGATTTTAAAAAACCTGACTTTTTGAATAGGCCAACAAAATTAATAACCATTTATCCAGAATAATAAGAATAAAAGAAATAAAACACAAATCAACAATATCAAGAATGAAAACAATATCAGCACTACTGATTCCACTGGTATTAAATTGATAAGGGAATACTATTAACTCTATATTCATAAATTCATTAAATTAGATGAAATAGGCCAATTCCCTGAAAGACACAAAATACCAAAATCACTCAAGGAGAAATAGATAACCTAAATACCCCCAAATATATTTTTAAAATTGAATATGTAGCTAAAATCCTTCCAAGAAAGAAAACTGCAGTCCCAAGTGGTTTCACTATAGAATCATTACCAAAGTTTAAGGAAGAAATAAGACATTTCTACATAACCTCTGCCAGAAAACAGAAGAGGACACTTCCCAACTCATTTTCTAAAGCCACCATTACCTTAGTACCCAAACCAAACACAGGCATTAAAATCAAATGCAACTACACGGCAGTTTCTCTAATTAATACAGATGGAAAAATCCATAAGAAGATAACAGTAAGTAAAATCCAACAACATATAAAATGAAAATGCATCACAACCAAGTGGGGTTCATCAAACAAATTCAAGGCCATTTCAACATACACGAAGCAATCAATATAATTCAGCATATTAGCATACCAAATTAAAAATATCATATTAATAGATGCAAAAAATCATTTGACAAATTTCACACTCATTCATGATTAAAAAACACTCAAAAACTACTAACAGAAGGAAGCTTCTTTAGCCTATCCTAGGGTATCTACAAAAAAAAAGAAAAAAAACACAAAACAAAACAAAACCCTGCAACTTATTCTATACTAAAAGGCATAAGATTGAATGTCTTTACCTTAAGGTCAAGAATAAGGAAAGGTTGCCTTCTCTGACCACTACTATTCAACATTTTATTAGAAGTACTATCTATATTAGTAAGGCAAGAAAAAGAAATACAAGACATATAGATTGGGAAGGAAGTAATAAAACTTTTTTTTTTCTTAAAATATCATGATTGTCTATGTAGAAAATCCAAAAAAAAAAAAAAAATCTACTACAAAACTCCTAGAACTAATAAGTGAGTTTAATAAGGCCACATGACACAAGGTCGATATACAACAGTAAATTGTATTTCTATATGCCAGCAAAGGATAATTGGAATTTAAATTTTTTTAAATGATAATACCATTTACAGTTGCACCTCCAAAATGAAGCACTGGGGCATAAATCTAACAAAATATGTGCTAGATCTGTACGTGGAAAACTATAAAACACTGACAAAAGGATCAAAGCAATTCTAAACAAATAGAAAGCTACATCGTGTTCATGCATTGGAAGACTCAATACTGTTAAAAAATCAATTATCTTTAGTTTAACATCTAAAATCAACACAATTCTAACCAAATCACAGCAAGATGGTTTCTAGATATTGACAACCTATTTCTAAAATATATGTGATAAGAAAAATGTACTAGAATAACCCAGAAGAATAATTCTGAAAAAAGGAAGAACAAAGTCAGATGAGTCACAATACCTAATTTTAGGAATTTACTATAATGCTACAGTAATCAAGACAGTGTGATATTGGTGAAATAATAGACACATAGATTAACAGAAGAAAAAAGCTCAGAAATAGACCCACACAAATAGAGTCAACACATTTTTGACCAAAGTGTGAGGATAATTCAATAGAAGAAGGCAAGTCTTTTCAACTAATGGTGCATGCACAATTAGCGTTCATATGTAAAAAAATAAATAAATAAACTTTGAAATATACCTCATACGTATTCAAAGCTTAAGTGAAAAGGAATCCTATTTATAACCATATATATGTGATTATACCAATGAATAATTTATACTGACATAAGAAACAAATCATTGAATGAATGAATGAGTAAATATGGGGAAGGTAGACAAATTTTCCTTACAGAATAGTTCCAAATAATGTATCTAAATACTTTCCAGGAAGTGGATCTAAATTCTCCCTACTCCCCTTAAATACGGACTAGTCTTAATGAATTGATTCTGAAGAAAAGAGTATGAATGGGAGGTGGAGTAACTTTTCAGTGGAGAAGCTTGGCCAGTGTTGGTTTCTTAGTTTTGACAAATATACCATGGTTTGTAAGATGTTAATGACAGGAGAAATTAGGTGGTGGGATATACAGAAACTCTTTGTAGTAAATCTAAAATTGTTCCAAAATAAGATTTGACTTAAAAAATTCTTACTTCCAAACTTAAATAAAAATAGTCCCTAAGATTACTGAACACACACACACACACATTGCTGGGTCTCAGGAGGCTGCCCCAATAATTTTCCTGACAGGGGTATTTTTCCTAATGATTCTCACCTGCCTCATCTGGCAGTGAAAGCATGGAGCTCACCACACAGATTTTTGGCCTCCTGTCTCTGTATTCCCAGAGATTCATACAGGAAGCCAAGAAATAATGGTTTGGGCTGATAGCGAGGTTCACCCTACTGCTGGACCTGGTGTTATACATCTGTCCCCTGTTTTACCTGCAAAGTAATTAAACTCTATACAAAATCCTGGTATGCCAGAGCTCTTGAGAACCAAACTTTCTTGCCATCTGTATACTCTGAGAATTACTGAGAGGCAGATTGTGCTTGGAAAGCATTCTTCGTTCTCCAAACAGGCATTTATCAATCAGCAAATTCAGTGATTTCAAATTCTCCACTGAGCAAACATCACGGCTCATTTTGCAGGCTTGGAAGACAGTTCATGTTTCCAGGAGCCGGCTCAGAAATACTTTGCGAAATGTTTTTACATTCTGTCCTGCCAAATCCCCCAATAGACAAGTATGCTCACTTCTTACTCACTGCCAGCCTGTGTTCCAAAGCCAGGACCAGGAGACAGACTGTTTGCAGCCTCCAAAGGAAGGAAGGTTCAACTACTAGAGACAAGTGCTTGGGTAGATAAGCCCTATGACCTAAACCGGCTTGGGCACCCACATCTATTGAGTTCTTTCCGTATGTACACAGCAAGAGCTGCGAAGAAGTTCGACGTGGGTGAGAGTTGAATAGGGCCCCAAACCTCACTTTCGGGTTATCATAAATGCCAGCTTCAGGTCCAATTCTAGCATGTCTCCATTTACTAATTACCGTTGTTCAAGTGTCCATAAAGTGGTCTGTGCAACTTGGAAGTGACACCTGATAATTACATTTTAAAACAGGTATCCTAGATGATCCTGAAGCACGCAAAGATGTTAAAACTACTACCTCAAGCTGTGCATATAACAGAGTGGATGCCTGCTTTAGCTGCCTCCCATTTGGTCTTTGGGAGCTGGAAGAAATCAGGAAAGAACTGATGGAAGGATGCCCAGGAAAGAGAACATTTGAAGCAGATTGGATGTGCATTACACATTTTATTAAGCTTCTTTTTATAAAACATAACAATTATCTGGGAAGATTATTTTTAAATACACAGGTATGGAACATACCCCAGGCATGCTGAATCTTAATGCTTGCTGTGGGAGAGTCATATTTGTTTTTCAAAAGCTCTGTGGTCAGTTCTAAAGCACAGTCATGTTTGCGAATTGCAGATACTAAGCTAGCCAAAAGCCACTCTGTATTTCTTCTGCTCCCGTTTTAAAGCTTCCAGCAACAGAAAAATATTGTATATCTCTGTACCTAGAGTTATTGCTCATTAGCACTGGTTTCTCAGTTAAGTCATTTAATACATCACAACTTCAGTTTTCTTAGGAGAAATCACTTTAAAACATAAAGTAATACAGATAGCCTGATAAAATGTTATCTCATGTCCCGTCATCCAAGTAGTGACAAGTCTTTGTTACAGGTGTGGCAGGAGACAATTTTTTTATAATAACCAAGGTTTTGACTTGTTCCTTTTCTTTTTCTTTTTCTTTCTCTTTTTTTTTTTCTTTAATAATCTAGAATCCTTCACCCACTGGATCATTGGTGTTATTTAAGTCAGAGGAGGGCTAACCCAACTGAGAATAAAAAATGTCAAGTGAGCTTCTGAGTAAATTTTTTTAAAAGATTTTATTTATTTTTTTGACAGAGAGAACACAAGCAGGGAGAGCGGCAGGCAGAGGGGAGGGAGAAGCAGGCTCCCTGCTGAGCAGGGAGCCCCGACGTGGGGCTCCATCTCAGGTCCCTGAGATCATGACCTGAGCTCAAGGCAGATGCTTAATCGACCAAGCCTCCCAGGTGCCCCTCTGAGTAAATTTTTTAAGCTGGCAGAACACAAATGACTTATGAAAGCCTGAAACTGCACTAAACTCAGCATTGATAGAAACAGACCTAGAATTTATGCTATATGTATTCTACTCAAAAGGTTCTGTAAGGACATGAGAAATGTTTCTTGCCCTGTCCTGATAAAGAGCCCATGCATTTACTGTGGGGAAAGAAAACTAATTGGCAGAAGTGATCAAGGAAGTCAAATTGTGGATTTAATATCCCTGGCCCATCTCCTAGGGCTTGTTGTTTGATAGAAGTTCAGATGGCTTTAGTGGGACCCAAACACAAAGGGGTAACAAAAGGCCCTTGGAGACGTCCCAACGCTACTTTGGCATCTGAGTTTAGAGTAGCAAGTTGTGAGTGTATGTCCTCACTGTAGTGAGTGGAGGGGCATCTGAAAGTGGCTTGCACCCTTCAAAAAGACATAAAAATGGCTAAAAGCATGCTGGAGATTTAGAGAACTTCAAAACAAGGGAAAATGAGGACACATACTGATCTGCAGTGAACTCAGCACTGCAGAGCAGAGTGGCATGAACGTTTGAGCCCCAAGGGCAGTGGGTAGATATCAGCCAATAATACCATTTAAAATTATTCATTTCAGCCAAAGCCAGTTTTTAGTTGGTTCCAGTGTGAGGTTATACACAATAAGTTACATATATCCCCAAGTACCAGCTTATTTATAAATTTCCCTGGAACATACATCATCTCCAGGGCAAATAGAAGGAAAGGGGAAACAGGAAATTCCTAACTAAGGAGAGTGCTAGAGAGTGCTACCCTAAAAGAGGTTGAGTTTCAAACTAGAATTTACCTTCAATTTGAACGATTGAATTTTTCACTACTGAGCTGAAGTAAAACCTTAAGGTCTAATTTAAATTCAGTTATAGAGGCAAAAAGTTAGTGACGTATTTGCCCCTTTGTAATTGGTGAGTATAGTCAATAAATATTTCTCTACTTAGGACAATTTTGCTTTCCTGATTAAAGAAAAATTATTTACTTTTTACCCAATGTCTCAACCCTTTGATGAGTATGTTAATTAAGTTTCTGTCCAGAATTTAGTATACCCAAGTAGTGACTGTTTTATGCAAGAGAGCTCATAGAGTATCAATAAATTCTTTGTTTGTAACTCCTCTTTTTGTTTCCTATGTGATTTAAATGCAAATGTATAAAATAATAATAATACATCTACATTAAAATATACATACAATGTATAAAGGTATAATTTGTGACAATAATAACATAAAGTTGGGAAGAGTTGTACAATAGGAGCAGAGTCTGTGTGTGCTACTGAAGCTAAATTGGTATTAATTCAGTTGGTTAAGCCGCTGCCTTCAGCTCAGGTCATGATCCCAGGGTCCTGGGATCGAGTCCCGCATTGGGCTCCTTGCTCAGTGGGGAGCCTGCTTCTCCCTCTGCCTCTGCCTGCCACTTTGCCTGCTTGTGTTCTCTCTCTCTCTCTCTGACAAATAAATAAATAAAATCTTAAAAAAAAATTCAAACAAGATGACTATACATTTAGTATGTTACTTATAGTTTTCATGGTAACCATTAAAATACTTTATAAATATATACAAAAAGAAATGAGAAGGGATGCCTGGGTGGCTCAGTTGGTTGAGCAGCTGCCTTCGGCTCAGGTCATGATCCCAGCGTCCTGGGATCGAGTCCCACATTGGGCTCCTTGCTCAGCGGGGAGCCTGCTTCTCCCTCTGCCTCTGCCTGCCATTCTGTCTGCCTGTGCTCACTCTCTCTCTCTCTCTGACAAATAAATAAAATCTTAAAAAAAAAAAAAAAGAAATTAAGAAAAAACCAAAGTGGTATACTTTGTATATCGCTGGTGAGAATGTAAAATAGTTCCGCAATGCGGAAAACAGTCCTTCAGGGACGCCTGGGTGGCTCAGTTGGTTGAGCAGCTGCGTTCGGCTCAGGTCATGATCCCAGTGTCCTGGCATCGAGTCCCACATCGGGCTCCTTTCTCAGCAGGGATCCTGCTTCTCCTTCTGCCTCTGCCTGCCACTCTGCCTGCCTGTGCTCTCTCTCTCTCTGAAAAATAAATAAATAAAATCTTTAAAAAAAAAGAATTACCTAACAAGTCCACTCCTAGGTACTTGTATACTTAAGTGAATTGAAAGTAAGTACTCAAATACACATATTTCCATGTTCATAGCAGCACTAGTCACAATAACCAAATATGCAGACAGCTCAAATGTGTTTCCGCGGATATATAGAGTAATGTAGGTACGTACAATGGAAACTTATTCAGCCATAAAAAAGTATTAGTACAATTCATGCTGCAGCACAGGTGAACCTCAAAAACACTGTGCTAAATGAAAGAAGCCAGACACAAAAGGTCACACTTACTGTAGAGTTCTGTTTATATGAAAAATTCAGAATAGCCATATCCATAAAGATAGAAAGCAGATGGGTGGTTGCCAGGGGCTGGTGGGTGAGGGGAATGTTAGGTATTTGCTGAATGGCTACAGAGTTTCCTTTTGGATGATTAAAAGGTCCTGAAACTTGATGAAGATGGTGGTTGCACAATATTGTGAATATATTAAATATCACTTAATTGTGTATTTTAAAATGATTAATTTTAAGGCATGCAAATCTCACCCCAATGAAAATGAAATATCGTTGGAATCTCACAGTAGCCCCCACATAGGGGGCTACAACTAGCACAATCATAATTCTTGATGTGCAGAGATGGAACTTGTGCTACCCGTTAAAGTACCAAGTTTTACTGTCTCTTTTCCAATTTACAGAGCGAAGGACACATCCGTTTGAACATTTACAGAAAACTTAGCAAACTTTCCAGATTTTCTTGGTATTTTTAGGGAGGAAGTTCTGGATTTTCATCTTCACCATCTGTTTCCTCTGGGCGCCACATACTGTGGTTGGTGCGGTATTTTGTATTGTCACGTTAGGGTTTGTGTTTGGTCCACAGCCACTTTCTGCCTCTGCTTTTGTCATCAGTCCCATCTGCTGATGTCCACTCTCTGATGCCACAACTGCAAGAGACCTATGTCATCCTCCTCATCTAAAACACTGAATCCCTTCAAATCTGCTGAGCCTTCCTCAAACTATTCCTTTCATGGACTCTGGGAAGCACTGGATGTTCAGACTCTGCCTTGTCCCTAGACAGCCAACTGTACTGCGAGAAATTTGAGGACACAAGCAACCTTGGACAGTCAGAATTTCTCTACAATCACACCTTCCCTGTGTCCGCTTCTACTGTGAGGCTGCAGATGGTGGCATGTTGGGCTCTTGGAGTTCCAGATGGAGAGTGGGGAGTAAGTGATGTTTGTGATCCTGTCTCCGCGTAAGTCAGGAAATCTTTGGCTCTACTTAGCAGCATCCCTTTTCCCGGGACCTCCATCAATTACTATTTCTCTGTTCTCCCAGTTCTCTCTTCTTTTCCACTGAGCTGCATTCCCAGGAGTAGGAAAGACCAACTCTTGCATCACTGTGGTTTTTTCAGACCTGTGGCTCATTGCTTTAGGTCTCACCTCCTAGTGTTCAAAGTAGAGCTTCTGGGACTCAATAAACATTTTTTTTAAGCAGGTCCACTCTTACCGTCAAAAGCTTTGGGTATCAAGAATATTACGTTAGAGTTCTGAAAGTCTTTAGAAATGCAGCTAACTTTTTTCGTTTTATGCAAAAATGCTGTCTTTGTTGAATTTTGATTTCAGGTTAAGGTGGGCTAAATTATTTAAATGAACCCTTCCACTAAAAATAACTCAAAACATAGAATAAAATTTAAAAAACATCACTTTAAAAATGCTAAAGAACAAGTAAGATGATGGAAAAATTCTAAGCCAAGGTTTTACTGTAAAGTGAGCACCCAGGGAGCTTAGTCCTGCCTCACTGCCTTCTCAACCCTGAGAGATTTTGTGCTTCCTTCATTTGAGGAATTAGATTCTCTGGCTTAAGTTGAGGGAAAGAGGAAAGAGGGGTGGGTACAAAAGTCAGGACTCAAGATGTGCCTAGGAGGGGAAGTCTGTGATCCAAAAGGGCTACATTCTTAGTTTTAGAGACAAACCAGAACTAAACTTATTCCCAGAGGATGCAGGAAAATCGTCATGGTGCTGAGCAAAATGGGAGAAAAAAGAGAAAGAAAAACAATCAATTTACACATGGCCATAAACAGCCCTACTATAGATACGCTAAGGGAAAAAAGCATTATGAGAGATAGAGTTAGTTCATAAAGATAAAGGATTCATTTCATCAGGAAGATTAAATAATACCATAGCCTCAACACACACACAAACACACACACAGTGACAAAATATCCAAAATTACAACGACTAGCAGATAAGCCCCACAGTCATTGTGGGAGATTTTAACATACTCCTCTTTTGGTAGTAATCACACAAAAAAATCAGTCAGGATGTTGAACACCATGAACAAATATGGCCTAATGGTTATGTGTGTTTTGTGTTTGTAAATCACTTCACCCAGCAACTGCACAGTAGACATTATTTTCATTATCATAGAATATTTACAAATACTGACCATGAGTCGATGTACGTGATTGTTACAGTAACAAAAAGGAAGGAAGTGATTATCATGATAGGATGTTTTGTGCCAGTCTCAGCCTATCAATATTGATGCTGATGTAGTTTTGGAATGTAGGTGAGATTTGGTGGGGTGAGGTCAGGAGCCGAAGGCCGAGAAAGAATTCTTGAGAAGTCTTTGGTGCAAAAAGGTGATTTTATTAAAGCGCTGGAACAAGACCCAGGGACAGAAAGAGCTGCTGCCCCCCCGGGGTTGTGAGGGGTGACTGAATCCGTACCTGGGAAATGGAGGAGGTAAGGAAAGGCCAGGGTTTCAAAAAAAAACGTTCATATGCTAAAGAGGACCTACAGAATTCTGGAGGTCTTGCCATTGTCAAGTTAAGGTTGTTTTTCCCTCTAGTAAGTCATTAACATTAAGACCATTGGGAGCAATATACTCCACCTGCCTCAAGTGTTTGTCAAGGGGCTGCAGATTATAAGGACATTTAACTTTATCTGCATTTCCCTCTGGAAGTTAGGCTATTGATAAGAATGCTTTTTTCTTTTTCTTTTTTTTTTTTTAAGATTTTATTCATCCATTTGACAGAGAGAGAGATCACAAGTAGGCAGAGAGGCAGGCAGAGAGAAAAGGAGAAGCAGACTCCCCGCTGAGCAGAGAGCCAATGCGGAGGGATCCTAGGACCCTGAGACCACCACCCAAGCTAAAGGCAGAGGCTTAACCCACTGAGCCACCCAGGTGCCCCAGAATGCTTTTTTCTTGTAAATCACTAAAACACTTGTAAACTAAGGGAGACTGAGGTTTTGCAGGACTGCGATCTCTATCATTTAACCATTTGTTTTCCCTTCCCTTAGCTTTCAGGCAGCCAGGAGTGGCTGAGGAATGTCATACAGATCCCACCTGGGAGTGGGGTGGGGGCGGTTGTGGGGTGTCAGCTTGTGCTTTGTCCTCAGCTAGCCTTCCGCTCCCTCATCAATGCTGTAAGCTAGGAATGCATGGGGGCTCTCACCTGGGCATGTACTACTTGTGAGTCCCCAGAAACACTTCCCCAGTGTGTAGCTGGACCAGCACTTGCGGTTCTTACTCTGATTGCAAGATGCATCTCAGCAATCATCATCAGGGAACTTTGCAAAAATATGGTTTATTCCTCACATGTTGTAGAGTGAACACAGTGAGGCCATACCGTGAGGTTGCAGGGTGGATGAGGGAGAGCAGGCCTGAGCTTCTGCCTGAACTAGGCTGAGAATGGGATGCCTAGGCTTCTACAGGTATACTCTTTATTGGAACACCCCTTTTAAAAAATTAACATATAATGTATTATTTGTTTCAGGGGTACAAATCTGTGACTCATCAGTCTAACACAACACACAGCGCTCGCCGTAGCTCATAGCCTCCCCAGTGTCCATCCCCCAGCCACCCCATCCCTCACCCCCCTCCCCTCCAGCAACCCTCAATTTGTTTCCTGAGATTCAGAGTCTCTTATGATTTGTCTCCCTTTCTGATTTTGTCTTGTTTCATTTTTTCCTCTCTTCCCCTATGATTCTCTGCCTTGTTTCTTAAATTCCACATATCAGTGAGAGCATATGATAATTGTCTTTCTCTGATTAATTTATTTCACTTAGCATAATACCCTCTAGTTCCATCCAGGTTGTTGCAATTGGCAAGATTTCATTTTTTTGTGGCTGTATAATATTCCATTGTAAATATACATACCACATCTCCTTTATTCATTCATGTGTTGATGGACATCTGGGCTCTTTCCACAGTTTGGCTATTGTGGGCATTGCTGCTATAAACATCGGGGTGCACATGCCCCTTCGAATCACATCATTTGTATCTTTGGGGTAAATACCCAGTAGTACAATTGCTGGGTCATAGGGTAGTTCTATTTTCAAGTTTTTGAGGAAATTCCATGCTGTTTTCCAGAAGGCCTGCCCCAGCTTGCATTCCCACCAACAGTGTAGAAGGGATCCCCTTTCTTCGCATCCTTGCCAGCATCTTTCATTTCCTGACTTGTCAATTTTAGCCATTCTGACTGGCGTGAGGTGGTATCTCACTGTGGTTTTGATTTGTGTTTCCCTGACACCTAGTGATGTGGAGCACTTTATCATGTGTCTGTTGACCATTTGAATGTCTTCTCTGCAGAAATGTCTGTTCATGTCTTCTGCCCATTTCTTGATTGGATTATTTGTTCTTTGGGTGTTAAGTTTGATGAGTTCTTTATAGATTTTGGATACTAGCCCTTTATCTGTAGTGTCATTTGCAAATATCTTCTCCTATTCGGTTGGTTGTCTTTTGGTTTTGTTGACTGTTTCCTTTGTTGTGCAAAAGCTTTTGATCTTGATGAAGTCCCAGTAGTTCATTTTTACCCTTGCTTCCCTTACCTTTGCTGATGTTTCTGGGAAAGAAGTTGCTGTGGGTTAGGTCAAAGAGGTTTCTGCCTGTGTTCTCCTCAAGGATTTGGATGGATTCCTATCTCATTGAAGTCTTTCATCCATTTTGAGTCTGTTTTTGTGTATGGGGGAAGGAAATGGTCCAGTTTCGTTCTTCTGCATGTGGCTGTCCCATTCTCCCAACACCATTTGTTGAAGAGACTGTCTTTTTTCCATTGGACATTCTTTCCTGCTTTGTCAAAGATGAGTTGACCATAGAGTTGAGGGTCCATTTCTGAGTTCCCTATTCTGTCCCATTGATCTATGTGTCTGTTTTTGTGCCAGTACCATATTGTCTTGATGATTACAGCTTTGTAATAGAGCTTGTAGTCCAAACTCTCACTCTTTTCAGATGATATGATACTTTATGTGGAAAACCCAACTCTACCCCAAAACTGCTAGAACTCATACAGGAATTCAGTAAAGTGTCAGGATATAAAATCAATACACAGAAATCAGTTGCATATCTATACACCAACAACAAGGCAGATGAAAAATTTAGGAGTCGATCCCATTTACAACTGCACCCAAAATGATAAGATACCTAGGAATAAATCTAACCAAAGAGGCAAAGAATCTGTACTCAGGAAAGTATAGAATACTCATGAAAGAAATTGAGGAAGACACAAAGAAATGGAAAAATGTTCCATGCTCATGGATTGGATGAACAAATACTGTGAAAATGTCAATGCTGCCTAGAGCAATCTACACATTCAATGCGATCCCTATCAAAATATCATCAACTTTTTTTCACAGTACTGGAACAAATAATCCTAAAATTTCTATGGAACCAGAAAAGATCCCAAATTGCCAGAGGAATGTTGAAAAAGAAAACCAAAGCTGGTGGCATCATAATTCCAGACTTCAAGCTCCATTATTG
This sequence comes from Enhydra lutris kenyoni, assembly GCF_002288905.1. Lineage (NCBI taxonomy): Eukaryota > Metazoa > Chordata > Mammalia > Carnivora > Mustelidae > Enhydra > Enhydra lutris. Next base: position 17,039,350 of record NW_019154107.1, on the reverse strand, counting down.
GTACACACTTTAAAACATAAGAGCAGGAGTTAAAAAGTGGGAAGGGACATGGGTAATCAACTCAAAACGTCAGTTATCTAAATCTACCAGGGCTTTCTAATAGGGGAACTTCCTTAGTAGGGTTGCCTGGCTCTTCATCTAGTTGCCTAGCTGCTTAGCAGACAATGTGTTTACTTGGGATGGATGACTTTGAAGTGGTTGCCTCAGCAATCAGAAGCTTAATGTCAGGCACTTACATTACCATCAAGAAAGCTAATTGTCAGGCATTTACACTGCACAGAATAAGCTTTACTCTGGTATGGGAAGGGCAGGAGGTTGTGCTGGGTAAAGAAATGGAATGAATACACAGGTATTCACTTTTCAGTTTTCTTTTAAACTATGCATTTATGTTTTATGGACTTTCTATATGTGCACTACATTTCATAATAAAGTTGATTTAAAAAGATCAATACTTTGTTTTCTTCTCAAATAATTCAAGGAATTTAACACACTTTCATTTACCCCATGTCAGTTTACAAATTATCATTGCCATCCGTTTAATTCTACATATATAAATCTACTATACATTATTAGTATTTTAATGTAGTCAGTGTGCATTTACCTATGTATTTACTGTTTTTTGTTCTTATTCCCTTCTTTCATCTGGGACCTTCTGTCTGGAATCTCTCTCTCTCTCTCTTTTTTTTTTTTTTTCCCTGAAGCGGTGTATCAGTAGTCTGAATGTTCTGGCAATTTCTGTTTCTTGACTAGATGTTTACATTTTGATCATTTATTATACAGTATATGGATGTTTTATCTAGTTTTCTCTATGGAATATAGTAATAAAATTCAGAAGAGGTAAAAAAATAATAACCTTAGATTTTAAATATTTTTTGGTATACTAGCTTAATCTCATCCCACTGTTGGCAAAATATATGTGGAGGCCACTTTAAGGCAGCAGGTTTGAGCAATGGAATGTAGAAAGGGCCCAAAGCAACCCCCTGGCTGAATATGGACAGGCCCATTGGGTGACCCACCTCAAAACAGCCGTAGGCCCTAACTAACTAATGGACTCCTTACAACTGGGCATAGTTACCAACAAAGGGAAAACTACATATGTCCCCATACCTCCTCACCTTCCCCCTTTACAAACAGCCCCCTCCCACTGCCTCCTTGCAGAGAGCCTCTCCTCTGCTGTCCTGGACCCTGCTCCCTAGCCATATATTCAGTAAACTTCTATCTCCTTTGTTCTGCCCCAGGTGAATTCTTGTCACTGCCTGTACCACCTTATTCCACTGAATCTTCACCCCACAGATTGGGGGTCCCCATCCGATGGGGAGAGACGCCACATTTAGACACTACATATAATGCATATTTCACAATTGTCTCCCCTCCCCCCATATGTAATTTGTCTAATAATAATATATTTTTGAAATAAGTAGTGGTGCTTTCCTTAGAAACCACAAAATCCAAGGAGACGTGCAGAGTTTGTTGAGTTAGTGTGATATATTTTTGAGGGTCATGGATTTGGAATATGAAGTTTTAAGGTTCAGATCTGGATGTAGTCTTTTTTGTAGCTGTCTCAATTATGAAAATTCCTTAACCTATCTAAATTTCTAATAATTCTTCTTTAAAATTGAGGGTGTGGGGGCACCTGAGTGGTTCAGTGGGTTAAGTGTCTGCCTTCAGCTCAGGTCATGATCTCAGGGTCCTGGGATCAAGCCCAGTGTAGTCTTCTTATTCAATGCAGAGTCTGCAGCTCCCTCTCCCTCTACCGCTTCCTTCTGTCCCCCACCCCTGCTTGAGTTCTCTCTCAAATAAATAAATAAAATCTTTAAAAAATATAAAATAAAATGGAGGACGTAATACCGTTTTTGCCCATTTCACAGAAATGTTGAGAAGTACTAAAGAAGCAAAACATATGAACAGGTTTTATAAAATGGTTAAATAATGTGACTTTAAACTAGTATTATTTGATGTCAATATGGAGAAGAAAAATGAATAGTAAATGTTCTATGTAAACTGAAGATGAGACCATATTTAGATATGTGGTAAAGCATTATGGTATAATGAAAACAGTAGGATTGGGCGTTCAGATATCATAAATTGTAATAACTTATGTTTCTGCTCCACTGCCTGCTAGCTCTAGAATCTTTTCCAAGTCAACTTTTCTGAGTCTCTGTTTCCTCATCTGTAAAATGCAATAATAATATTTTATTGATGCCTCATGTACTGTGAAGATCAAATAGGACATTTTGTCTATAGCGCCTGGGGCATAGTAAGTGAACCATCTGTTTAGTCTCTACAGTGCAAATTCAATACAAAGAATGATGAGAAGAGAATGTGATTATGGTATTGATAGAAAATGGTCCATTTAAACTGATAAGAACAGATATTACACTTCATCTTAGCCAAAAGGCTGAGAAGTGATGAAAATGGTCTCTTTAGATGGGATTCTGCCCTTGATGTGAGAAGGAACTGATAAACTAAGTTTCAAATACCTCTGGCATTTTCTGAAATTTGGCTAAACGCTTGGCCTAAGGTTTATTTCCTCTGGTCACCACTGGCTGCTGCTGACTTCACAGGAAATACTCCTGCCCAGGTATCCAGCCTCTTCTCCAGAGAAGGTAGATGATAATACAGCACCTTTCTGGTTTCACTCCTAGCGAGGTCCAGGTCCTTCCCTTCATTCCCATACACAACACCCTCATTTGGCAATAGAAGATGCCAATGTCCTGTGCTGACTGGAGGGGTGATACAGGAAAACCATGGTCTTGAATTCACATGCTGGTCTTGAGTGAACGCCAACCACTTATCTTTCAACTTCCCATTTCAATGAAATGTTGAACTTTTATACATGGTTTGGGCATAGAAAACATAATATTAATATGATAATGCTGTAAGTCGATATTTATAAAACTTGAATGCACATACGATTCCTGTAGGGATCTTGTAGAAATGCAGAGTTTGATTCGGCAACTTTGGGGTGCTCTGGTCTGAATGTTTGTCCCCCCAATTCATATGTTGAAATCTAATCTTCAGGGTGGGGCCTTTGAGAGATGATGACGTAATGAAGGCAGAGCTCTTATTAATAGGATTAGTGCCCTTATAAAGACTCTCCAGAGAGCTTGAATGCTTCTTCTGCTCTGTGAGGATACAGGAGAATCAGCAACCCAAAGAAAGGGTTCTCACCTGACCATCCCAGCACTCTGTTCTCATACTGTCTGCCTCTAGAATACTGAGCAATAAATTTCTGTTGCTTATAAGCCATCCAGTCCTTGGCATTTGGTTATAGCAGCCTGAAAGAACTAAAACATGGGGTTAATCAAGCCTAGAAGAAATAAGGATTTATATTTCGAATGCTCTATTGAACAAACAAGGAAACAAACACTTTTCTTTAATTCTCCTCATTTTTCTCCTTTGTTTTTCCAAGGGGACCCCAGGAAAATGGAAATTTGAGGAAAGTGAGTCAGATCAACAGTAGCAAAAGAGTCTATCTATTGTGGAAGCTTGTAGTATACAGAGCATGTCCCTAGGTCTAGGACATCACAGGTTATGGGGATGCAGCATCGAGAACAGTCTGGAGAAGATAGAATATTTGTACTTGGGTTCCCAGGGGGGAAAGGGTGAGGAGGAGCAGAATGCCTTCCCAACTCTGCATGCACTTCACCTCTCATTCCCATCAGGAGAAGATTGTGAAAACAAACACAATACCTATGGATTTTCTTCACTGCTTCTCTCCTCTGCTAGTTTTCCAACCATTCCGCATCTACCTTTCATGCCTGGGCCCCTTTCCAAAAAGCAAACCAATAAATTGCTGAATGAAAAAGACATCCAAGATGTAGATAAAGACTTTCTTTATTCTAAGGGTTATTGCAAGAGGGGAAAAAAGGGTCTGTTAGAATAATGGAGAGGCCTGCTGTAAGGCTGAGGTGGGTCAAATGTTGGGAGTCTGGGGAAAGGAAAGAAGCATTTTACTCCTATGGATCAGTAGGAACAAGCAGGTCAGCTAATTGTTCATGAGATAAAGAATGGGAATTTGGAGGGTCTGTGTCTGGTTTTGTCTTAGTCAAATAAGGGAAGCATCAGTGAAGCTCATCTAAGTCATATGGGAAAGGAAGTTTCTTTGTATTAAGCCATTCTCTGAATGGGGGTGGGGATGCATTTGTTTAACCATCGCTATTTTCCAGGAACACAGGGTTTCCATAAAATCCAACACTGCCAAAAGCACAACTGAAACAAACAGAAGGAGCACCAGAATTTCTTTGTTTCTTCTTCTCCGCACTGCGCTACTCAAAGGCCCGGTGTCAGGGAAGCCAACTGGCCCAGGAGTGAGACGGAGAGGAGCGGGAGGCTCCCCAGCTCGAAGGAGCGTCCCTTCGGGCTCGCTGAGACCGCAGCGTCGTTCCCTGTGACGAGGGAGGGAGAAGAGCCCCGGGCCACGCGAAGAACGTGGAGAGAGTGGCCAGTCGGAACCAGGGCCTGCTCTGTGGTCTGCGACCGTAGCTTCGTGCATGGCTAATGGCGGGCCCGGCGCCCCCGGGACACTTCACCCTGTTTGCGCTTCTTCGTCCCTCGGGCGTCGTACTTTTAAAGCATCACTTTACAGGCGGGTCCACGAGACCTGACGAGGCTGCGTGACTTGTGGGGCTTCGGGGGCGAGGGCTCCGGCCGCTCCGAGCCAGGTCGGGCTTGCCCGGGCGGGGAGGGGAAGCCAGGAGCGGGTTCCCAGAGGAGCCGTGGGTTTCTCCTTCCTCGGGTGCGCGCATCATTTTCTGTGTCTTGATGATGAGATGCTGCTCAAAAATGAGCAAGTTAAGTCCGTTCTCTGTAAATACATTAGAATTTACAGAGCTTCCGGGCGCCTGGGGGACCCCATCCTTAAGGGTCTGCCTTCGGCTCGGGACATGATCCCGGGGTCTTGGGATCGAGCCCCACATCAGGGAGTCTGCTTCTCCCTCTCCGTCTGCTACTCCCCCTGCATGTGTTTCCTCTCCCACTGTCTCTCTCTGTCAAATAAATAAACAAAATCTTAAAAAAAAAAAAAACCCTTATAGGGCTTCTTCATAAAGCAATACCTAGAGAAAATAGAAAAAAATCTGCCTAGAGCGCTAGTGATGGGAACTTAATGTTTTCAGTAAATTAGCCTTCATTTGCTGAAGTAGGACACTCAAGTCATGGTCTCTCCGTTCTATTTGTTAGCCTGTGTTTTTGCTCTGTGTGTGTGTGTGTGTGTGTGTGTGTGTGTGTGTGTGTGTGTTTTCACTCTTTAATTATAGTTTCTTCATGTCACAATTGAACTCTGCTTGTTCCCAGTAGTGAGGATAAAAGGAAGTAGCAAATTCACCAGTCGAGTTTCTCTTTATCTTTCTTTTCCCAAGGTTAGCCAGTTACTCAACTGACACCTTCTTGATGCCATTAGCTAGGATGATCCTGATGCTTAAAAGGAAAAACAGCACCAGGTCCCTGATTGAAACTGCAGGATTTTACATTCACTTTTATTCACTGTGTGATATAATCAAGCACAATATAACAAAAGCCAGTACCTGGTTGTTATTTCTTTGGCAGGCAAGCCCCCAGGGACTCTCATGGAAGGCCTTGTCCTGTTCAGAGATGCAGACAGACCAGGAAGCTGTGGGACTTGGGGGAGAACAATCAGCAGATATCTGGTCATAAGCCAGGGTTTCTGGTTAGGACACAGTATTTAGTGAGGAAATAAATAGCAAGAGCCCCAAATTCTATGAGGGGCCTCAGTATTTGTAGGCAGTCTTACAGGAAGGTAGAGCGGAGGAGTAAGACAAAAGCCCAGGTGCCCGCAGGACAGTTAACTTGATTCTGAGCCCTGGTGTGTTAAACTTTGTTTTCCCCTAAGAGGAGGCACAATGACTCCACTTCTGTTATTCTAATGGCCTTAGAGAGTTGTCAAATGGTGGAAAAGAGAATAAGTAATGAAAATACTAATCTCACTAGTTAAAGTTAACATTGATTTGTACTTACCATTCACTGTAGGAGAAAGAATCTCTGTTTAGAGATAAATGTGTTATTTCACGTGTCAAAAATTAATCTTTGCAAAGAGTTCCAAAAGGAAAAATTTTAAATTAAAAAGCTTTCTGATGGACAAGCAAATCAGTTCCACATTATAGGACATGCATTGCAACAGTTAGTAAGGACAGACATAGATATTGAGTGAAAGAAACATCAGAGGGCCAATGTGTGTTTTTACGATTTTGGTGAGTAAATTCAATTTCCTGTAACAAATAACATAGTCTATAAAAAAAAAAGCACTACAACAAGCTCTTAGTAATTATAGTCTTGAGGTCATGGAATACATTGCATTGAAAAGAAAAATAAAACTCTGAAAGTGCAAACAGAATGTTACAGAAGAATTTTTTCATTTGCAGCAGACTTGCCCAAAAATCAATTTTACAATGACAAAATAAAGAATAGGTATAGATTTAGTTATCAGTATATATCCTAAGTTCTTTATACCTTGTGCCTCTATGATAATCAATGCCTAAATATTTTCCAACTTTCTGGATTATCTTTTCAATAGGATTGATCAAGAGCTCTGTATCCTGGATATTCAAAAGCACTGTGTCAAAAAAAAGTTTTTCCTCCTGAAGTTTTCTCATTAAATACTATTAAAATATTTGACGTATGGTTTTATTTTAACCAAAGTGAATCAAAATGTTTGGTGCTTTAATATTTCAATTCCACTTTACCTTCTAAGTACTAGGCTTGGGTATTTTGCAAGTGTTATCTTATTTTACCTTTCCTAACCTTATGAGATAAGTATTCCTATTTCTCTTTTACAGATAAGGACCCTGAGGATTAGAGAGGAGTTACTCAGCCAGCATGAGCCAGAGAAGGGACTAGACCCCAGACATCCTGCCTCCAAAGTCCTCCCCTCCCGTTAAGATGTAGGGGAGAGTGGCTCAAGACATCATGAAGCCCAATAGGGACTGAAGGCCAAAGTATAAAAGTGCATTCATTGCACAGAACGTGGTCTCATCAGATACTTGTTGAATAATGTAGCAATGTCAGCTGTGTGCAATCAACGATTGGATTCTAGTGGACTTGGAGGTTATTTAGAAAATGTGTGATTTTGTAAGTGAAATTATGCCTGGTGCTTCTGTGAGTTGACTTGCAGAAGGGAACTGATGGCACCATATCCTTGAGTAGTCTGCTTTTTCTTTTTCTTTTCTTTCTTTTTTTTCAGAAATACATCTAGAAAATAGCTCCTACCACATGATGCATTTGGATTAGATGAATCCTTGGCAATTGAGACACTTTCTATGCATTCTTTAATGATACTGCTCTTTCCAAATAATAATGAGTAATGAATTTACTTTAGAGTGATTATGTTGCTGACAAACCACCTTGTATCATTTCTGTATATTATACCCCATTTTTAAATTGAATTTTAATGTAGTATCAGAGTAATGCTCATGAATCACTCTCTCTTTTTTTAGAGATTTATTTATTCATTATTTTATTTTAATTTTTTAAAATTTTTAAAAGTTTATTTATTTATGTATTTGACAGAGAGAGATCACAAGTAGGTAGAGAGGCAGGCAGAGAGAGAGAGAGGAGAAAGCAGGCTCCCTGCGGAGCAGAGAGCCCAACGTGGGACTTGATCCCAGGACCCTGAGATCATGACCTGAGCTGAAGGCAGAGACTTAACCCACTGAGCCACCCAGGCACCCCTATTCATTATTTTAGAGACAGAGAGAGCAGGCAGGGAAGAGGGGCAGAGGGAGAGGAGGAGAGAAACCTGAGCAGACTCTGTGCTGAGCGTGGAGCCTATAGTAGGGCTTGATCCCACAACCCAGAGATCACAACCGCAGCTGAAACCCAAGAGTCAAACCCACAACTTAATGAGCAACCAGGGTGCCCCTGAACCTCTCTCATTTATTTAAGGGCAAAGATGACAATTTGGGTATGACATTTGAATTATACTCTAATTTATAATACAGCCATGTCTTTAGATGTTAATAGTTTGAAGTCTCTACAGAAAACAAGAATTCTACCCATTGGAGCAACAGGAATACTAAGTGATTTTTGAGGGCCCTTCTAAACATCTATTTTGTGATTATATTAAACGAAAGAGGAGTTATATATGAGTACTGACAACGGATCTGGGGAAGATATAGGAGGCTGGGAGTCAGGAAACTGATATTTTAATCCCAGGGTTTTTATAAAAACTGAGGAATCTGGAGGACATTTTATAGCGTCATTAAACCTCACTTTTCTATTTTCAGTATTAGGAGGCTGGAGTAAAGCATTTCTAAGATGACATTCAGCTATAAAATTCTACAACTTGAACACATTTAGATCTCATTGCATTCAGATGGTTTTGGATCACTTTACTTCCGAGTTTATGATTTTCAATTTCCATGTCAATAACATAAAGGATGTATAGCAATAAATAACACTTTTTTACAATTTTATGTACTTACACACCTGTTCTATGAGTAGAGTTTCGATCTGTATTTATAGAAATATAAAAAGTAGGCAACAAATAGTATAGAAAAATGAATTTATACAAAAATTAACTTATAGTATATGCAAACTGGAAGATATGTAAAATATTTAGGTGTGGATACCAAGAGTGTGGGAAAGAAAGCATCTAATAGAAACATGAAGAATACTCCTTCCATAATACTTAAAGAAAATACCACATACAGTTGAGAGTTTTCTTCAGTATTATGGGAGACATAATAAAATATTTCAGTGTCTCAAATAATAGCCAACACAAGCCATTTGGTATTATAGTAGAGATAAAGCAGTTTCAGATTTCTGAGAAATCTCACAAATCTGAGTACACATATCTGTGAATGCCAATTTTCAGAATGCTTCCTCCACATCTTGCCATTCTGACCTACTGGCACTTCCAGGATCTCCTTTGTTCACCTTGAAAATAATCCAGGCCACTCTGGCCACGACATTATGAAATTGTCAACAGTACTTTTTTGTCCTTTCAGACTAAGTATAGCATCCTTTGAATGTGAATCTCAGTATGAACTTTTATATGTCTCACTTAACTCTATCAGGGACTAAGTAGGACTAGACTTTGGCTATAGAAATACATAATTAAAAATAAGATCTCCCAAAAATATTCACTTAGCCAACAAATTTGTTTTGTTGATGTTGACTGAATTAACCATGTTTCTCCTTACCATCTTCTGGATAGAATACCCTGCCTCCCCATCTTGTCTGTCTGGCAAATTCTTCTTCACTATTCCATTGCAAAATCAAATGTTACCTCTTATTGGAGGTCTCCCAAATTTCCTCAGGATCAGTTGCCTTCTTTCCTGTCATTTCCTAATTATTGTTTCTCCCTCCCTCTCTCTCTCTCTCTCTCTTTTATTAGAAAGAGAGAAAGAGAATCTTAAGCAGTCACCATGCCCAGTGTGTGAGCCCAACCCAGGGCTTGATATCATGACCTTGAGATCACGATCTGAGCCAAAATCAGGAGTCGGATGCCGAACGGACTGAGCCACCCAGGCAACCCCCTATCATTTCATAGCATGCTGCATACAGCTCCTTTAAAGCTGTCACATGCTGCCTTATAGTTAGTCTTGTATTTATGTGCTTCTTACTGCTCAGAATTTGATCAAGGAGTGGACCATCCAAGCACATCCTTGTCGAGATATGAGGGCATAATAAAATACCACTGCAAAACAATTGCTAGTTCATTCAGGCTTGCCCCAAACCACTTGCACAAATGATAGGACATAAACCAAGAGAGCCTGCACTCCAGAGTGGAGATTATAAATGAAGGATGAAAGGAAGAAATGAAAGAAGGAAGGAGTTGGGAGGAAGGCAGCAAGGGAGGTACAAAAGGAGGGAAGAAAGGAAGGAAGAGAGGGAGGGACGAAGGGAAGAGAGAAGGAAAGAGAAACCCTTTGTCCATTTGTAATTCTTATATTTAGTATTGTTCACATGTGCTTGCATGCTGTAGCTGCATGCCATTTTACTGCCCCTGAGACTGATCAGCTGGTAGTTGAGTACAGTCAACGGCTGCAACCACTGAAATTGTGGAATGGAGTAATGCAAAAATAAAGTCTTTTTTTTTTTTTTTCTGGGAAGGGGTGATTTATTTTCTTACCTTCTTTAAAATATTTTAAGGTATTTTTAAGATGTCTAGTTCAGAAAACTGAAATGTAAAATTGGAAAATAGAAATTAAATGGAGACTCAGAGATTGGAAAGCCTATGTAAAACCCTGAAATATATTGCCAGATTGAAAATCAGGGGGAAAAAATTTTGAAGCACACTTTGATCAAGATTTTGCAACTATATCCATGTAAGATAATTAGTGAAGATAATGTTATCCAGTTATAAGTATTAGAAATCGAAGATAATTCCAAATAAATAAAAAGGCATGCATGTAATATTAAATATAAAGATAGGACAGTAAAAGCTTATAGCCAAAAAATTGGCTTTACCCACTTCCAATGAAATGATGCTAATATTTGAAGACTGTAGGGTACCCATTTTTCTCAGTCCCACTCTGTTCTTGCTAGAGTGAGATATGCTTTATTTCTTTTTTCCCCAGGAACTGGAAAAGGTAAAATGTTCGATAAAGGCTTCTTGAGTGAATGACTTGCCATTATCTTAAATTCCTCATTTCAAAGACTAGCCTGACTCATTACTTCATTGCCATTGCTATTATCATCATCAACTTGAAATTAATTAGATACAGTCTTCTGTAGATAAATGATTGTGATTGCTGACGTAGTGAAATTTGAAGAACATTGTGAAAGCCTTATCTATCAAAAGTAATTCCTTGATTCTGTGTTAGCCAATTTAAAAAGGTGAGATTTCTTTTAAAATTGCTTTGTATGGGTCTGGAAATATGTTCAATCCCAGAAGGCTGGTGACCTGTTCTTTTTGATTGATATGGGATAAGTGCTATTATGGTAACACATCAGAAAAACTAAAAAGAAGAATACAGTTTTGCAATTCATATATTCAGGATAAGTAAAACACTTTACAAAGTTGCAAGCATTGATTTGTATAAAAAAGATAGGCATATTTCAAAGTAATCCTGTCATCAATCTTCTTCCATAAAGTTGGTTTTTTCTGTTTTTTGTCATATAGATCATTTTGCCATTCTCCTTAGTAATCTTTCTCCCTACAATTACTTTTGGGTTAACTTTCACATTTTCTGGCTTCATGAAATATCCTAAACATATTGAAACAAGGATCATGCAACATTTTTATCAGTGTTTCCTCTGAGATATATGTATTTTTCTGGCAAAGCTGACAATGAGGATTTGGAGAGGCAATCTGTTAACTCTTCTGATTAATGATGTCCTCCCCCCGGTTTTATTCATTTCTTACTGTATTACATCAGTTATGATGTGAAGTTTGATAGGCACATCACATGAAGTTTGATAGGCCTGATTTTCCTAAGTGGGCTGCTCCTTTTCTGCAAACAAACTCCCAGATGTTGGCTTTGTTGCCAACTAAGGCTGACGTTAATGCTGACATTCACTATAATCCTTGGTGATTTCTGCGAGGTATAATTTAACAATGGGTGGCAATACCAATATCCAGTGGGAAGAAAGTAGTACTTATTAGAGAACAAAAGGGATTGTTCTCACTCAGAGGGCAGACCGTAATGTTAATACCTCCCAATAGAATAATTGGTATATGCCATTATCAGTTTATGAAAGGGTAGTAATCTTTCATCATATCACATTTCCATATTGGAATTTGATTTAAGATTACAGCTTCTTAGCTTCATAGCAACATTTCAGAACTCAGATGGGGCTGCAAAGATTCTCTTAAAGCTGGAGAGAATGTTTAGGCCTCTCAGGTGGCTGAGTGTGATGTCAGGAATCTTCACAGCAAAGAGCATCCCAAGCAAAGCATTTGCCCTTTTGTACCTAAACTGATAGCTAAAGTGGAAGCTGAAGTACTAACATCCAGAGCGGAGGAGTCAGGGGGCCACTTCTACCCTCCACTGCTGCTTCTTCTGATGGATGCCGTTACTGACATTCCACGATCATTGAAGGACAATGGCATGTTATGGAGCCTTGGTAGCATTTCAGTTGTATCACTCCTGTGACATTGAATAAGTCATTTACACCTCTTGGGGCCTCAAATTCATCATGTATAAAATATGACCTAAAAGCCCTGCCTTTTTACTTGAGTATTGTGAAGAGTAAATGATATAATTATACAAACACATTTTAGAAGGAGTAAAATATTACAAACATATCATCTATTGTTACCTATTTATTCATTCCCCACCCATTCAATATTTATTGAGCATCCACCTTGTGCCTCTGAACCTTTTCTTTTGTTTCTCAGGTTATTGACAATCCCTCCTCCCTCCCTGGTCCTACCCACACCCAGCACTCCCACCCCTGTACCCTGATTATCTCCAACTCATCCTTCAAGACTCTGGTTCAATAGTACCTTTGCTTTTCCTACTCACTCATGCCCCTCTCTCCAGACAGTTGATTATTCCCCCCTCATTGCTAATGCTCTACTAAGTGCATACCTAGGATTTCATGTTTTATTACAGTTGGTTTTGGTCCCTCTTGTATTTGTAAGGTCTTTGTTCTCAGAGACCGCATTTTTGTATTTTCAATGCTGAGCAGAGGGTGCTGGGAGATTGGGGATGTTTAGTGGAGGAATAGCGAGACCTTTGGGGATGGGCCACCTTACTGCACTGTTTCACTGCGGGGGTGGCAGGAAAGGCTGAAGCCTATGCTTTGTGAATTACACAATTCATACCTGTCCAGACAGTCACAAACTAGCCACGTGGGCTACCAGTGTTCTGATTACGAGAAGAGGTAATTTTTTTTTTTTAAAGGAAGCCTCAATCAAGCGGGTGAACTAAGCCTGAATCTGTTAGTAGAGGAATAATTCTAATTCCAGTGCAGGATGATATTCAGATGAGCCCTTTATGAATTCAAGTCTAAGCTTGAGGGGAAAATGTAAGTAAACTCTCAGAGAGCTTGTTCCACTAAAACCTCTTTTTGAAATAAAAGCAGAAGGCAGTGGCGTCTTTGATTACTCCACTTGGACTGCTTGTACCCTACCTCACAGTGTATAGCCCAGAAAGGAAGAGAGCTTCTTCCTACATTTTTCAAGGAGATTTGGTACCTGTGAAGACAAGTACCATGAAACATCAACAGCTGATCCCAGCACAAGCAGCAGGGACTCCGATTCACTTATGGTGCCCAGAAGAAGGGGCAAAAATACCAAGGCATGGAAGCAGAAATCACACGGCAACAGTGCCCACCCTAGCCTCTGCAGGGACCTCACATGAGGACAGGTAAGGGAAGGATGATAGTTAAGTGGCCTAGGGCCCTGCTTCTAAGCAGCCACCTGTCAGCTGTCAGATCTCCCCTTCCTCTTGCATCTTCCCAGGCAACACCACTACTCATCCCAGGTATCACTTCCATTCCTTTTACCTTGATTTCTCCCTTTGCCAAGAAGACACTTCCAGCCATCTTTGTGGCCCTCAAACCCTCTTACAGATGTTTCTTCTTCTAGATCCAACTTGAGGGAGTCCCTAGTAAAGTTCTTGGAGATACTAGGATTTCATGTGGCAACTGCTCTGTCCTCTGGACCAGGGTCTGGAAATATGGGTGCTGGAGCCAGAGTGCCTAGGTTGTGGTGCGAGTGCCACAAGTTTTATATGCTCTTTGAACAAATTCCTTTCTTTACATCTCAATTTTTTAGTCTGTAATATGAGACCACAGATAGTACCTACTGATAGGTCTATTGGCTGGATTAACTGAGTTAGTGCAGAAATCAGTTAACACAGTAAGCAGAACACTTGAAGTGCGCGACAAAAGTTAACTTTGTTTATTATTCACTCACTGACCCCATTTTGTGACCCACAATTATCATTTCTGATAGCCTGTGAACTCTTAGAAGGATGGGACATGGATCTGTATTTCTTTCATCTTTATATCCCCATTACTTAACATGACACTGGGGCCTGGCTTATAATAGATGTGCAGTAAATGAGTGTTAAGATGTGTGCATGATAGAATAATCAACTGAATGAGGAATTTGGTAGGAACAGAGGGACCTTTTATATTTGTGCAGTAGGTGCTGCCTCCAGGGATAATAAGCAGGCAGAGGAAATTATGCCACTAAAGGACAGTTGAAGGAAAGCAACTTTAAAGAGCGAATTCTGAGGTTATATTTTTGGTTCTTCAAGGGGTCATTTGCACAGCATGACTTCCTGTGATCAATGGAATCTGACCAGCCAAGAATTTGGTAGTCTTACTGTTCTTATTAAAGTTCCATTGATTGCTTACCTTTTCACCTTTTCTTTAAAAATGATACTTTTTTTAAAAAAAGATTAAATAGTGACTCAGTGTCTAGAGGGGAAATATATAAAGGAGAACTGAAAAGTGAGCATATGTGTCAGACAAAGCATGCATATATATATATATATATATATATATATATATATATATATGAAAGCAATATGCCTTTTTGAAGGATACATAGGAGAATTCTTTTATTTGGATAAAACAATGAATATCGGTTTGACATTTGCCTATAGCCCTCCCTGAACCTCACATCTCTTTCTTTTGTTCTGTTCCACCTGTGCGTTGTTGGTCTTTCTTTACATGAAGAGGCTAACACTGATGGTTTTGATGGGGATATGGTTTATAAGTACTGTGGGAAACACAGCTCAAATAGTTTAAGAGCCTCTCACCTGCAAAGGGAAAGATACTTTTATCTCTAATTTTGGAAATTTTGCACACTTTTGTCTTTCAATTTCAATGTCTCTTCTATCAATTAGAGACTATACACTGCAATAATTCATTTAAAATTCCTGCCAAATTTGTAGGTAAATTCTTATTTGTGCCCAAATTAATTTGGGGGGATCAGTTTGTGGTCAGTTCAGCTAACTGGAATAATTGCTCTGGTAATCATCATTGAGAGAGAAACATATTAACTCCTTATAATAGAATGTCTACTTTCAGCAAGTATTTGAATATGTAAAGAAAGGATACTTAGTATAACCTTTAAATATTAATAACATTGAAATATAGGTATACTTATTCAACCTCATGAAGCAATTTGAAACTTTAACTAGTTTTTTTTTTTCTATTAGGTTAATGTAGCTTTAGGACTTGGTGTTATGGTTGTGCATAAAAAAACTTTTCAATTGACTACTTTTAGGTTGTGCAAAGCTTTAGCTTGGTGCAAATGTATTTATCTCGTTATCGGTAACTCATACTTCTGAGTAACTCTGGTATTTAAAATGTCTAAAATGTAGGACTTCTGGGGAAGATGGTGGAGTAGGAGGATCCTAAATTCACCTTGTCCCACCAATACAACTAGATAGCACCCACACCGGTGCAGATAACCAGAAAATGACCCCAAGACTGGCGGAACACATTCTCCACAGCTAAACATAAAGAAGTGGCCACCTTAAAAACTACAGGAAGGGCAGAGATGGGGTCAGGAACCAAACTACCCACAAGGCTGTCTACAGGAGGGAGGGCCACCAGAAATGAATGGAAGTGAGATCAGCAGACACCACGCTGGCCACCCCAGGCATAGGGTGTCATATAACATTTGGCTTTGAAAACCAGAGGGGCTTAACTTCTCAAGTTCTATAGTCAGTGGGGCTTAACACCTGCAACATTATAAGTCAGCAGCTTGGCTGTGGGAGAGCCATAGGGTGAGTGGAAACTGAGTCCCCACCCGTAAAGAGACAGCACAACAAACAGCCCTGCTTAGATACATCATAGAAGGAACAGTTTGAAAAATGCCTGGGGTATACAGGAGGGAGATTTGTTTGCTAATTTTAGAGCTGAAGGGGCAGGGATCTTTGGGAGACTTCTCCAAGAATAAAAGAGCAGGCACCATTTCCCTCCCCCGGTATAATAAAGTATAACACCATTTACCTAAAATGTGTGTGTGGGGAGGGAGGAGTAAAGAATGAGTTCAAACTTAAGTGGCCACCAACTTAATACAGACTGCTATGTGTAAGGCATTGTATATAAACCTAATGGTAATGACAAATCAAAAACCAGTAATAGATATGCAAAAATTAAAGAGAAAGGAATCCAAGCATATCACTAAAGCAAGCCAGCAAGCCGTAAAAGAGGAGAGCAAGAGAAGAAAGGAACAGACGAGAACTACAAAAACCACAATAAAACAAGTGACAAAATGGTAATAAGTACATACCTATGAGTAATTACTTTGAATGCAAATGGACTAAATGCTCTAATCAAAAGACATAGCGTGATGGAATTGTTAAAAAAAAATAAGACCCATCTATATGCTGCCTACTACATACTCATTTCACCTAAAGATAAATGCAGATTGTAAGTGAAGGCATGGAAAAGCATTTATCATGCAAATGGAAGTGGAAAGAAAGCCAGGGTAGCAGTACTCATATCAGACAAAATAGATGTTTGGGTGAAAACTGTAACTAAAGAGACAAAGAAGGACACTATATAATCATAAGGGGGAGAAAAACCAAGAAGATATAACAATTGTAAATATTTATACATCCATTACTGGAGCACCCAAATACATAAAGCAGCTATTAATAAACATAAAGGAAGTAATTGATAGTAATACAATAATAGTAAGGGACTCTAACACCCCACTTACATCAATAGATAGATCATCCAAACAGATGATTAAAAAGGAAACAGTGGCTTTGAGTGACCCATTTAACCAGATCTAGATTTAGAACATTCTTCTCTAAAACAGTTGAATATATGTTCAGGTGCACACAGAGCATTCTCCAGAATTTATCACGTTAGGCCAAAAAACAAGTCTCAACAAATTAAAAAAGATTGAAGTTATTCCAGCATCTTTTCCAAACACAGCACTATGAAACTAGAAATCAACCACAAGAAAAAATCTGGGAAGAACATAAATACAAACACTTAACAAAAGTTAAATAACATGCTACTAAACAATGAATACGTCAACCAAGAAATCAAAGAGAAGATTTTAAAAAAAACATGGAGACAATTGAAAATGAAAACACAATGGTCCAAAATCTTTAGGATGCTGCAAAACCTGTTCTAAGAGGGAATTTTTAGCAATACAAATAAGCCTCTATTGTTATAAACTTGGAAGCAAGAAAAATCTCAAATGAACAACTTAACTTTACACCTAAAAGAGATATAAAAACAACAAACAAAACCCAAAACCAGTAGAAAGGAGGAAATAGTAAAGATTAGAGCAGAAATAAATGAAATAGAAACTAAAAAAATAAACAGATCAATGAAACCAGAGGTTGGTTCTTTGAAAGGATCAAAAAAATTGATAAACTGTTGGCTGGACTTACAAAGAGAGAGAGGGCACTGAAATAAACAAAATCAGAAATGAAAGAGGATAAATAACAATAGACATCTCAGAAATACAAAGGATTTTAAGAGAATATTATGAAAAATTGTATGCCAACCAATGGGGCAACCTAGAAGAAATGGATAAATTCTTAGAAACATATAACCTCCCAAAACTGGATTAGGAAGAAATAGAAAATTTGAACAGACTGATTACCAGCAATAAAATTGCATCGGTAATTAAAAAGCTCCCAACAAGCAAAAGTCCAGGACCAGATGGCTTCATAGGTGAATTCTATGAAACATTTGAAGAAGAGTTCATATCTATTCTTCTCAAGCTATTTCCCCAAAAAATGGAAGAGGAAGGAAAGCTTCCAAGTACATTCCACGAGGCCAACATTACCCTGATACCAAAACCAGATAAAGACAATACAAAAAAGGAGAACTACTGGTCAATATGTCTGATGAGCATAGATTAAAAATCTTGAAAAAATATTAGCAAGCTGAATCCAATGGTATATTAAAGAAACCATTCACCATAACCAACTGGGATTTATTCTTGGGATGTAAGGGTATTTCAGTGTTAACAAATCAATCAACATGATACATCACATAATAGGAGAAAGGATAAAAACTATATGATCGTTTCAATAGATGCAGAAAAAGCATTTGACAAAGTTACAACATCCATTCATGATAAAAACCTTCAACAAAGTAGGTATAGAGGGACCATATGTCAACATAATAAAGGCTGTATATGAAAAACCCCAGCCAACACTGCACTTGATGGTGAAAAACTGAAAGCTTTTCTTTTAAAATCAGGAATAAGACAAGGATCACCCCTCACCACTTTATTCAACATAGTACTGGAAGTCCTAGCAACAACAATCAGACAAGAGAAAGAATAAAGGCATCCAAATTGGTAAGGGAGCAGTGAAACTTTCACTATTTGCAAATGATGTGATACTATATAGAGAAAACCCTAAGGACTCCATGAAAAAGCTACTAGAACTGATAAGTGAAGTCAGTAAAGTGGCAGGATACAAAATCAATACACAGAAATCCATTGCATTTCTATACATGACTAATGAAGTAGCAGAAAGAGAAATTAAGAATCCTATTTACAATTGCACTAAAAATAATAAAAAGCCTAGGAATAAACTTCACCAAGGAGGTTTTGAAAGACCTGCATTCTGAAAAGTTTAAAACACTGATAAAAGCAATTAAAGATGACATACAAAAAAATGGGAAGATATTCCATGCTCGTGATTTGCAAGAGCAAATATTGTTAAAATGTTCATACTACCCAAAGCAATTTACAGACTTAATGGAATTCCTATCAAAATACCTACAGCATTTTTCACAGAACTAGAACAAATAATCCTAAAATTTGTATCAAACCACAAAAGCCCCTGAATAGCCAAGGCGACCTTGAAAAAGGAGAACAAAACTGGAGGTATCACAATCTCAAATTTCAAGATATATTACAAAGCTTTAGTAATCAAAATAGTATGGTACAGACACAGAAATATACACATGGATCAATACAGCAGAGTAGAGAGCCCAGAGATAAACACACAACTATATGGTCAATTAATCTATGAGAAGGAGGTAGGAATATGTAATGGGAAAAAGACAGTCTATTCAACAAGTGGTGGGAAAACTTGGACAGCTACATGCCAAAGAATGAAACTTGACCTCTTCTTACATCCTACACAAAAATAAACTCAAAATGGGTTAAAGACCTAAATGTGAGACCTGAAACCATAAAAATCCTAGAGGAGAGTACAAGCAGTAATTTCTCTGACATCAGCCGTAGCAATGTTTTTCTAGATGTGTTTCCTGAGGCAACAAAAACAAAAGCAAACATAAACTGTTGGGACTACATCAATATAAAAAGCTTCTGAACAGCAAAGGACATCATCAACAAAACAAAAAGATAACCTACTGAATGAGAGAAGAAATTTTCAAATGACATATTTAATAAAGGGTTTGTTCCAAAATGCATGAAGAACTTATACAACTCAACAGCAAAAAACCCACAAATAATCCAATTAAAAAATGGGTGGAAGACATGAAGAGACATTTCTCCAAAGAAGACATGCAGATGGTCAACAGACACATGAAAAGATGCTCAGCATCACTGACCAGCAGAGAAATACAAATCAGAACCATAATAAGATATGACCTTATACTTAATGGCTAAAGTGGCTATACAGAGTGGCTAGAATTTAAAACACAAGAAACAAGAAGTATTGGCAAAGATGTAGGGAAAAAGAAACCCTCTTACACTGTTGGTGGAAATGCAAACTGGTCAGCCACTCTGGAAACCAGTATGAAGACTCCTCCAAAAATTAAAAATAGAGTTACCATATAATCCAGTAATTCCACTACTGGGTATTCACCCAAAGTATATGAAAAAACATTAATTCAAAAAATATATGCACTACTGTTGTTTATTTCAACATTCTTTACAATAGCCAAAGTATGGATGCAACCCAATTGTTTATCAATAGATGAATGTATAAAGAAGAAGTGGTTCACATATATATATTATATATATAATATTATATTTAATATATATTATTATATATTATATATAATGAATATATATATATAATGAAATAGTATTCAGCTATAAAAAATAATGAAGTCTTGCTGTTTGGAAAAACATGAATGGATCTAGAAGATATAATTCTAAGTGTAGTAAGTCAGAGAAAAAGAAATACCATATGCTTTTACTAGTATGTGGAAACAAACAAAAAATAGACAAGGAGAAATAGACTCTTTAATATAGAGAACTGGTGGTTACCAGCTGGGAAGTGGGTGGGGGATGGGTGAAATAAGTGATGGGAATTAAGAATACACTTATCATGATGAGCACTGAGTAATGTATAGAATTATTGAATCACTATATCATACACCTGAAAGTAACACTGCATGTTAATTATACTGGAGTTAAAAAACAAATAAATTTCCAAAAACCCACAATAATAGCTTATGCATATATTTTTCTTTCTCCTCTTTTTTCCCCAATCCCTTACACTTAGATAAAAGCCTTCTTTTTTTTCTCATTTCACACTCGTCTGCCCAGAGAATTTCCATTTAGGAAACACTATTTTGTGAATGAATATGACAACTTTAATATGCAGCATCTCTTTTTTTGGCATGGTCTCATCTTTTTTAGAGTCCATCATTATTCCAAATATAAGCATTACTTTGCTTTTGCTAAAATTCATGTTTTCAGTAAATTAACATCTTATATGCTGCAAGTTTAAAACCATAAGGGTGTCTTTGTATTTCACTTCTCAAATGAAATTAATTGGCAATGAGAAGCCCATATGCCTAATTACCTGCTAAGGCTAATTGGGCTAATTATAATTTCTGTTTCCTGGGGGCAGAAAAGTAGAGTTTGCCCCTAGATTCACAGTTTTTGTTTAGTCACTGTTGCATTTTCAGAAATCTTTGCATTGCCAATTTTTACTGGCCAAGCCTATCCAAATTGTGGTATTGGTTTAACTTTTTATTATGATTTTTTTAAAGCAGCTTCATTGAAGTGTAGTTGACATACCGTAGACTGCATATATTTAAACTGTATAATTTGATAAATTTTGACATATAGCTCCAAAAGCATCAAACACAATCCAGATAAAGACCCTATCCATCACCCACCTCTAAAAGTTTCCTCATTCCCTTTTGTAATCTTTCCCTGTTTCTCTCTCTACTCCACTCCTGTTGCCAGTTAACCACTGTCCTTTCTGTTAGTATATTATTAGTTTGCAATTTCTACCATGTTACGTAAATGGAATCATACAGTATGCAGTCATTTTTGCCTGGCTTATTTCACTCATTATTATTTTGAAATTTATCCATGTTCCAGAATGTATCAATAATTTATTCATTTTATGATCAAGTAGTATTCCATTGTATAGATGTATGGCAATTTGTTTATGCCTTCACCTATCGATGGAGGTGATGGATACGGTCTTTATCTTGATGGCACTGGTGATGTTTTCATGCGCCTATGCATATCTCCAAACTCTTCTAATAGTATGTATTAAATATGTACAATTTTTAAAATGCCAATTATATCTCAGTAGAGATGTTTAAAGAACATTAGAAGAGACTGGGTATGGGCTATATGGGAACTATCTTTGCAACTTTTTAAAATAGATCTAAAACTCTTGTAAAATTTAAAAATAATCCATTTTATTGTCAAGTACTACTCCATTGTATCAATAAAAAATACAGCAATCTGTTTATTCCTTCACATATTGATGGACCCTGAAATTGTTTCAACTTGGGAGCTATTAAAAATAAAGCTACTATAAACACTCACAGACAAGTATTAATATGTATGTATGTTTTTATTCCTTTGGGGTAAAAACTAGGAATGAAACAGATATGATAGATCTTTGTTTAACTTTTAATGCCAGTCTATTTTCTGAGGTGATTGTAGTACATTATAGTTGTAGTTCTTCCACATACTCACTGATTTTTGGTATTATCATTTTTGAAATAAATATTTTAACTATTCTAATATGTGGAATGTTACTCTGCTGTGGTTTTATCTTCGTTTCTGGACTAATTACTGAAGACGAAATGTATTCCTGTGCTTATTTGCCCTCCGTGTCTTTTTTTTTTTAATTTTTTATTTCTTTTCAGCGTAACAGTATTCATTGTTTTTGCACCACACCCAGTGCTCCATGCAATCCATGCCCTCTCCAATATCCACCACCTGGTTCCCCCAAACTCCCACCCCCCGCCCCTTCAAAACCCTCAGGTTGTTTTTCAGAGTCCATAGTCTCTCATGGTTCACCTCCTCTTCCAATTTCCCTCAACTCCCTTCTCCTCTCCATCTCCCCTTTTCCTCCATGCTATTTGTTATGCTCCACAAATAAGTGAAACCATATGATAGTTGACTCTCTGCTTGACTTATTTCACTCAGCATAATCTCTTCCAGTCCCGACCATGGTGCTACAAAAGTTGAGTATTCATCCTTTCTTATGGAGGCATAATACTCCATAGTGTATATGGACCACATCTTCCTTATCCATTCGTCCGTTGAAGGGCATCTTGGTTCTTTCCACAGTTTGGCAACCGTGGCCATTGCTGCTATAAACATTGGGGTACAGATGGCCCTTCTTTTCACTACCTCTGTATCTTTGGGGTAAAGACCCAGTAGTGCAATTGCAGGGTCATAGGGAAGCTCTATTTTTAATTTCTTGAGGAATCTCCACACTGTTCTCCAAAGTGGCTGCACCAACTTGCATTCCCACCAACAGTGTAAGAGGGTTCCCCTTTCTCCACATCCTCTCCAACACATGTTGTTTCCTGTCTTGCTAATTTTGGCCATTTTAACTGGTGTAAGGTGGTATCTCAATGTGGTTTTAATTTGAATCTCCCTGATGGCTAGTGATGATGAATATTTTTTCATGTGTCTGATAGCCATTTGTATGTCTTCATTGGAGAAGTGTCTGTTCATATCTTCTGCCCATTTTTTTATATGATTGTTTTGTGTGTGTTGAGTTTGAGGAGTTCTTTATAGATCCTGGATATCAACCTTTTGTCTGTGCTGTCATTTGCAAATATCTTCTCCCATTCCGTGGGTTGCCTCTTTGTTTTGTTGACTGTTTCCTTTGCTGTGCAGAAGCTTTTGATTTTGATGAAGTCCCAAAAGTTCATTTTCGCTTTTGTTTCCTTTGCCTTTGGAGACATATCTTGAAAGAAGTTGCTGTGGCTGATATCAAAGAGGTTACTGCCTATGTTCTCCTCTAGGATTATGATGGATTCCTGTCTCACGTTGCGGTCTTTTATCCATTTTGAGTGTATCTTTGTGTATGGTGTAAGAGAATCGTTGAGTTTCATTCTTCTACATATAGCTGTCCAGTTTTCCCAGCACCATTTATTGAAGAGACTGTCTTTTTTCCACTGTGTATTTTTTCCTGTTTTGTCAAAGATTATTTGACCATAGAGTTGAGGGTCTGTATCTGGGCTCTCTACTCTGTTCCACTGGTCTATGTGTCTGTTTTTATGCCAGTACCATGCTGTCTTGGTGATCACAGCTTTGTGTCTTTTTTTTTTTAAGATTTTATTTATTTATTTATTTGACAGACAGAGATCACAAGTAGGCAGAGAGGCAGACAGAGAGATAGGGGGAAGCAGGCTCCCTCATCAAGCAGAGAGCCTGATGTGGGGCTTAATCCCAGGACCCTGAGATCATGACCTGAGCCAAAGGCAGAGGACTTAAGCCACTGAGCCACCCAGGCACCCCTGCCCTCCATATCTTCTTTAGCCAGGTATCTGTGCAAATCTCTGCCCATTTGTTACTGGGTTATTTAAGAGTTAATTATAGGGGCGCCTGGGTGGCCTAGTAGGTAAAGCCTCTGCCTTCAGCTCAGGTCATGATCTTGGGGTCCTGAGATCGAGCCCCACATCAGGCTCTCTGCTTAGTGGGGAGCCTGCTTCCCCTCTCTCTCTGCCTGCCTCTCTGCCTACTTATGATCCCTCTCTCTGTCAAACAAATAAAATCTTAAAAAAAAAAGAGTTATTTATATATGATAGATACAAGCCCTGTGTCAGATGTGTGATTTGCAAATAATTTCCCCAGGGTGTAGTTTGCCTTTTTATCTCCTAATGAAATATTACACAGAGCACAAAGTTTTCATTTTGATGATATACAAGTTGTCAATTTGTTCTTTTGTGGATCATGTCTTTGGTGTGATATCTAAAAAATATTCACTGAACCCAAGTTTACAATGATTTTCATGTTGAAGTTTTGTAGTTTTAGATTTTACTTTTAAGCCTATGATGCATTCTCAGGTTGTGTGTGTGTGTGTGTGTGTGTGTGTGTGTAGCACAAAATATGGATCAAATTCCATTTTGCGGGGAAGAAGGACATTTATGCCAACACCATATACTGAATAGGTTTTTTTTCCTCTGCTACACTTCCTGTGTACCTGTAGTATAAGTCACTTTTTGGAATGCATATGAGTATATTTCTAGAATCTTCATTCATTTCTATTTATCTATTTGTCTACCTTTTTGCCAGTCCCATTCTATGTTGATTACTGTAGCTTATATAAGTTTTTGAGTTCAGGTGGTGTGGTCAGAGAACATACTTTCCATTACCTGAATACTTGCAAATATATCAAGATTTGTTTTATGGCCTGGAATATCACCAATCTGTGTAAATGCCCACTATGTATTTGAAAAGAATATGTATTCTGCTGTTGTTGAGTGGCAAATGCTGTTATTATCAGTGAGGTCAAATTTGTTGATAGTATTATTTTTTCTATATTTTTACTGATTTTCTGCCAAACTTGCTCCATCAGTTATTGAAAAAGTGGAATTGAGGGGCGCCTGGGTGGCTCAGTGGGTTAAGCCTCTGCCTTTGACTCAAGTCATAATCTCAGGGTCCTGGGATCGAGCTCTGCACTGGGCTCTCTGCTCAGCAAGGAGCCTGCTTTCCCCCATTGCCTGCCTGCTTCTCTGCCTACTCGTGGTTTCTGTCTGCCAAATAAATAAATAAAATCTTAAAAAAAGAAAAGAAAAAGGGGAATTGAAATTGTTACCATTTTGGATTATCTAATTCTCCTTGTAGTTCTGTCAGTTCTTGTACTACGTATTTTGAAGATCTGTTATTAGATAGATGCATGAACATATTAAGATTGTTATGTCATTTTGATAAATTGAGCCCTGTATTGTTGTGAAAGCACCTTCTTTCTTTCTGGTAATATCTTTGCTCTGATATCCTGTGTGATATTAATATCACTACTCAAACTTCCTTTTTCTTAAAGGTGTTATTTATTTTTAGAAAGAGAGAAAGCAGGAACTAGAACATGTGAGCAGGGAGAGGACCAGAGAGAGAGGGAGAGAGAGAATTAGCAGATTCCTTGCTGAGCACAGAGCCCAACACGGGGCTCAATCTCATGACCTGAGCCACCCAGGCCACCCAGGCGCCCCTCAAAACTTACTTTTGACTAGTGTTACCATCATGTAACTTTTTTTGTCTTTTACTTTTAATCAATTTGTATCTTTAGAGTTGAAGTATATTTCTGGTTGGCGGCCTATATTTGCATCTTGCTTTTTAATCCAAACTGACAGTTTTGGGTTTTAAATCTAAGTATTTAGACTGTATTTTTTCCATTTTTAAACATTTTTGAAACAATTATAGTTTCACATGAAGTAACAACATAGCAGAGAGAGGCCCATGTACTCTTCATTCCATTTTTCCAATTTGTTACATATTTCAGAATTTGAGTACAATATCAAAAACAGGAAATAGACATTGGTAAAATATTTGTGTATAATTCTGTCACTTTATGACCTGTATAGAACTGTGTAGCAATCACCACAGAAGTATATCATCAAGGCAAAGATCATGTTTCTCTTAAAATTGCACCTACCATATCAGTATCCTTAACCACTGTCAACTACTAACGTGTTCTTTGTCTCTATAATTTTACCATTTTCAGAATGTTCCATAAATGGAATAATAATGTCAGTGACCTTTTGAGACTGACTTTTGTCATTCTGCATAATATCCTTGAGATCCTTGTAAGTTGTTGTGTGTATCTAAAGTCCCATTTCTCTTCATTCCTGAGTAGTATTTCATGGTCTGATGTGCTGCTCACCTAAAGAGGGATATTATGGCCATTTTGAGGTTTTGGTAATTACAGGTAGATCTTCTATGAACAATATATAATAGGTTTGGGTATAGAGGGAAGTTTTAATTTATCTGGAATAAATGCCCAAGGGTGTAAATGCTGGGTTGTATGAGTTGTATGCTTAGATTTTTAAAGGCACAGCCAAACAATTTTTCAGAGTGGTTTTAACATTCTATATCTCCACCAGCAGTGTATGAGAAATCCTATTCCTGCATTCCCTTGCTGCCATTTAGTATTGTCACTATATTTTATTTTTGTTGTCCTTATAGATGTGTTATAATACCTCATCATGGACTTAATTTGCATTTCTCTGGAGTGTAGTGATGTTGAACATCTTTTTGCATGACCCTGTATATCCATCTGTATATCTTTTTCAGTGAAAAGGCTTTTCATGGTTTTTGTCCATTTTCTAATTGGATTATTGCTTTGTTTATAATGTTGAGATTTGAGAACGTTTTAGACACTCTAGATGTGTGTCTTTTGTCAGATATATGGTTTGCAAATATTTTCTTCCAGTATGCTGCTTGTCTTTTTATCCTTTCAACAGGATCTTTCACAAAGCAGAAGTTTTTCATTTTTATGAAGTCCAAATCATTAGTTTTATCTTTTATAGATGCTGATTTTCATTATAGGTCTAAGAATTTTTTCCTATTCATAGATCCTGAAGATTTTTTTCCTATGCTTTTGTTTTCTAAAAATTTTATAGTTTTGTGTTTTACTTTTAAGTCTGCACTCCATTTAAGTTAGTGTTTGAATAAAATTGAGGATTTAGGTCAAGGTTTTTTGTTTGTTTATTTACCTATGTCTATTCAGTTCCTCAAGCACCATTGAAAAGATGATCTTTCTTTCATTGACTTGCTTCTGCAATTTTAACTTTGTCAAAAATTAGTTGATTACACATATGTGTAATCATATTCCTCTCTCATAACTTTCTTGCCGTAAAGTCTAATTTGTTTAATGTTAATATAGGAATGTCTTCTTTAATTGACTAATATGTGCCCACCATATCCTCGCCTCCACACTTTTACTTTCAACCTACCTATGTTTTTTGGTTTTGGTGGGTTTTTTGTTTTTTAGTATAGTCAACAAATAATGTTATACTAGTTTCAGGTGTGTAACTTAGTGATTTGACAAGTTTATGCATCATGATATGTTCACCACAAGTGTAGCTACCATCTGGCCCATTACATCACTCGTATAGTATCATTGACTATACTTATGCTGTGCCTTTTATTCCCATGACTTATTCATTCCATAAGTGAAAGCCTGTATCCCCACTCCTCTTCACCCATTTTGCCCAACCTCTCACCCCCTTCCCCTCTGGCAGCCATCAGTTTATTGTGTATTTATAGTTCTGATTCTGCTTTTTGTTTTTTTTTTTTAGATTCCATTTATTAGTGGAATCATATGGTATTTGTCTTTCTCAGTGTGATTTATTTCACTTAGCATAATACCCTCTAGGTCCATCCATGTTGTCTCAAATAGCACGATCTCATCCTTTTTAATGGTCGTGTAATATTCTATTGTGTTCATATACCACCTTTTTCCTTATCCATTCATCTACTGATGGACACTTAGGTTGCATCCATGTCTGGGCTACTGTAAATAATGCTGCAATAAACAGAGGGGTGCAGATATCTTTTGGAGTTAGTGTTTTTGTTTTCCCTGGGTAAATACTTTATAGTGGAATTATTGGATCATACGATATTGCTATTCTTAACTTTTTGAAGAAACTCCATACTGTTTTCCACAGTGGCTGTACCAATCTACATACCTTTCTACCAACTCTGTGCAAGTGTTCCTTTTTCTCCATATCCTCACTTGTCTACTTGATTTTAGCCATTCTAACAAGCATGAGGTGCTATCTCACTGTGGTTCTGATTTGCGTTTCCCTGATGATGAGTGATGTGGAGCACCTTTTCATGTGTGTGTTGGCCATCTGCATGTCTTCTTTGGAAAAATATCTGTTCAGGCGTTCTGCCCATTTTTTGATTGGATTGTTTGTCTTTTTGTGTGTAGAGTCAACATTGTTATATTCGAAGTGAGTTTCCTACACATATTTTATACATGGCTCATGGGTTGTTTTTTTTTTTTTTAAATCACTGCTGATTGCTATATTTTATTTGGTGTATTTGTGTAATATACGTTTGATGTATTTAGGCCAATTACTCGATGTAAGTATTAACATGTTAAGGCTTAAGGCTTCCATTTTATTTGTGTGTGTATGTGTGTGATTTGGTTTTGTTTTTCTTGCTTTTCTGTTTACTTTTATTTTTGCCTCTGTGAAATACTTGAATATTTTTATGAATTTAACTTGATATTCTACATTATTTTTCAGTGTATGCCATTGTATAGACTTTTTAGTGTTTTCTATTCATTCTATATACATAACATCACAGTCTTTTGGTGTCAACATTTTATCAGCTTGAGTGAACTATAGAAACATCATCGTCCCTTTATGGTTTCTTGTTTTTAATAGCTGTCTTAAATATTTGCTTTAGATTCATTAGTAGTCACATAAAACATTATTTTAAGTTTTGATTAAACTGTTAATCATGGTTTACAAAACTCAAAAAAAGTCTATTGTATTTACTTATAATTTTTATCTTTCTATTATTCTTTTATCCTAATGTTACCAGTTTTCTGTTTTCATTTCCTTTCTGTTTAGAGGATTCCTTAGCCATTATTTTAGGGTATTCTGCTGGCAAAGCAAAACAAAACAAAACACCTAAAAAATGAAACAAAACGAAATCTATTCATTTCGCTTAATCTGCAAATGTCTTCATTTCCCTTCATTTTTATTAGCTATTTTCACTGGATATAGGATGTGAGGTTAACAGCTCTCTTTCAGACTTGAAGAATGTTGTGCCACTTCTTTCTAGCCTCAGCGGTTTCTGATAAGAAATATGATATCATTCTTCTTTTCTGTAAAAAATATCTTTGGAATTTTGATAGGGGTTGCATTGAATCTATAGATCTCTTTAGGTAGTGTTGTTATATTGACAATATTAAGTCTTTCAATCGATGAATGTAAGAGTTCTTTCCATTTGATAGTGTCTTATCTAAGTTCTTTCATCAGTGTTTTGTAGTCTTCAGTATATAAGTCTTTCATCTCCTTGGTTAAATTTATTCCTAAGTATTTTATTCTTTTTGGTGCTATTGCAACTGGGAATGTTTTCCTGATTTCCTTTCATTTTCAGTGTCTAGACATGTAACTGATTTTTGTATGTAAATTTTGTATCCTTCAGTGTTACTGAATTTTTTCAATAGTTCTACCAGCTTTTTTTTTTTTTTAATGGTGCCTTTGGGGTTTTCTATGTATAAGATCATGTCATCCGCAAAAAAAGATAATTTCATTTCTCCCTTTCTAATTTGTATGACTTTTTTTTTCCTTTTCTAATTGTTCTGGCAATGACTTTCAGTACTGTGTTGAATAGAAATAGCAAGAGTAGGCATCCTTATCTTGTTTCTGATCTTAGAGGGAAAGCTTTCAGTTTTTTGCCATTTAGTATGATGATAGCTATGGACTTTTCATACTTGGCCTTTATTAGGTAGAAGTATTTTCTTTCTAAGTTTGTTTCAAGGTTATATGATGAAAATGTGTTGAATTTTGTCAGATGCTTTCTCCGGATCTATTAAGATGATCATGTGATTTTTTATGATGTAGTATATTACTAATTTGTTTTCATATATATTTTTAAAAGCTTTATTTAATTATTTTAGAAAGAGAGAAAGCAAGCAAGTGTGTATGAGCGGGAAAAGGGGCAGAGGGAAATGGAAATGAGAAGACTCCCTGCTGAGGGGAGAGCTGAATGTGGGGCTTGATCCCAGGACCCTGAGATCATGACCTGAGCTAAAATCAAGAATCTGATGCTTACCTGACTGAGCCACCCACTGACTGAGTCGCCCAGCCACCCCTTGATTTTCATATGTTAAAGCATCCTTGCATCCCACAGATAGATCCCCTTGGTCATGGTGTATGATCCTTTTAATGTGCTGTTGAATTTGATTTACTGGTATTTTGGTGATGATTTTCCACATGTATATTTTAAGGGATATTGGCCTATGGTTTTCTTTTCTTGTGGTGTCTTTGTCTGACTTTGATATTAGGGTAATGCTGACTTCATAAAATAAGTTTGGAAATGTTCCCTCCTCTTCAATTTTGTGAAAGAGTTTGAGAAAGATTGTTGTTAATTCTTTAAATGTTTTTCGGAAGTTGCCAGTGAAATCATCTGCTGACTTTTCTGGAATGTAATGCTTTCCTGTAATGTAAATCTACACAGAAAGATCCGTGAATGTGTGATGCCCTCTGCAATTTAAATTCAGATTCTGTATTTTGGTAAACTTCAAAATTTGCTTAAATTGCTAAGAAAACACTATGTTTTGTTGAGGAGCAGTTTCAAGATAAATGGGAGTCCTTTAAAGGTGATGAAATCCAAGCATTCAAAAAAAAAAAAAGTACCTAAAGTCAATAAAACCAATAACAGTTTGATCTTGGGTGTGCCTGGCCAGTTCCAGCCCATTTCTGAGTTTGATTCTCTATCCTTTGGGTTGAGTCTCTACTTTTCTCCTTAAAACTGATTTTTCTGACCAAGGGAGGCCAAGTTATATTTTGCCATTTTCAATCAAAAATCTTTACTGAAATCAAACAGGAATTTATTTCATTGCTGACTTAAAGTTGTTTGAATAGCCCAAATGGCAAAATACCTATAAGCAGATATTGACAGATATTGACAAGCAAAATGTTATAAATAAAATGCATTAGAGATTATAAAATATGGACTAAAACCTGGATGCTAATGATTAGAGCTTGTACTTCATGTTGAAGGGGAAACACTTTGAATTTTTTATCATAGTGTCACATTAGCTTGTCCGCTCATTTGAGAAGATAAATCAGCATGTAGCATTGTATATTGGAAAGACAATTAAAATTACCAAGTGTCAATCTTGAATAAAAAATTATAATAATAATAGTAACATCTCAGTAATTTTGGAAACATTAGAAGGGAGATTTCTAAGGTTTTCACATCTTTCCATGCCTTAAGTTAAGTTGCTTCTGCTTTCAAGTAACTTTAATTACTTCTCATACATCCATTCAAGTAACTCAATGGTGAAAGAACTAAAGGGGAAGAAAAAGAAGTTTTACTAGTAATTTAGGTACTTGAGAATGGATATTATTTCTTAGGGGATACAGAAGAAGGAAAATGTTATTTTCCATAATTTTCCTATAAACACATTCAGCTTAGGTTTTTTTTCCAACCAGAGAAAATAAAACAGATTTAAAAAACATCAGCAGTTCATCTCTGTTGCTGAGAATTATCTAGATTTCCTCCTTCATAACCTGAAGCTTTAAGAATTATTACAACTACTGAATTTCTGGTGGAAAGTATTCATTGATCATCATATTTTAAGAGAGTTTATAGAATGTTCATATCTATAAGACTATAATTGTCTTTAAAAAGAAAAAAAAAACCTGACAACAGTGGCTTAAATACACAGTAGGGGAGGGGGCAGGTATTTTGATCAGTTAACCTTTTATAGGAGGTAGCCTGTGCAATAGCATGCCATCAGGAAACCGTGGTTCTTTCTGTCTTCCCACCCTATCATTCTGCCCTCATGTATCAGACTGGAAGAAAGGGAATGGTCAGAACTTTCTCTACCTGAAGTTTTTCTTTTTTCTTCTTCTCCTCCTCCTCCTCCTCTCTCTTCCTCCTCCTTCTCCTCCTCCTCCTCCTCCTCCTCCTTCTTTTTGGAAAGACTACTACATACATCTCACTAACGACTAAAACTAGCTCTCTTCTGGCCACCCTGGCTTATATGAGAGGCTGAACCACTGACTAATTTAGCTTTCCAGTCTCTTGAGTAAAGGAAGGTAAGGGAGAAAAGGTTTTAAATAGCTTCTGAGTGGCCAATACACAGTATCTGCAGCCATGTGTTCACCTATTAGAGCAAGTTCAATGCACTTTGAATGAACTGAAACAACTAATCAAACCTGAATATTTTACTAACTGAGAGTAAGTTTAGCCAAAAGAAGCAAATTGATATGTTGTTTTGCCACCTGAAGAAATACCTTGAGAAGAGATAGTTCCTTTGGGAAAATTATACAACAGCAAAATCTTTAGAATGTGCTGTGTGATCATGGCTAGTAAAAGATTTTTTTAAAAGATTTTATTTATTTGAGAGAGAGAGCATGAGCATGAGCAGGGGTGGGTGGCAGAGGGAAACAGAGAAGCAGGCTCCCGACTGAGCAGGAAACCCCATGTGGAGCTCAATCTCAGGACCCCAGGATCATAACCTGAACCTAAGGCATACGCTTAACCGACTGAGCCACCCAGGCACCCCCAGGCAGAGATTCTTAAAGTTTTTTTGTTGTACTTGTGAAGTAAGGCATTCTCTGGCTTAATAACCAGTTTCTGTCAGGCTTTATACTGAGGCAATTTGGACGATAAGAAAGTATGTATTTCTGTTTCTTAACTGTAGACTACGTCCCATAATGCCACTCTTTGTAATGAAGCAAAGATAGTTCATCTGAAACATGGAAGTCATTTAAGATTCTCTGCCCTAGACTATTAGAATGTGGTTCTGTGAAATGGATTCTTCACACTTTAAGAATATGGGTACTTGGGGAAGAAGGGCCTAGATTAAAAGTCATTCATTACTTCAGAGATGAAATAAAAAATAAATTCAAGCAGCAGTTTTCTGATGCCCCAGAGTTTACTTTATTCTATTTTTTTCCCCCAAAGAACTGTGTTTGTTTGTTTTCCTTTCACTTTTGCCTGCTATGTCGGGATATGACATGCTGGCCTTGAGTCTCCCATTATGTTATATGATGTTACCCAACAGAAGATCTGCATTGCTGGGTTGTACTTCCTCTTGGATATATCAAACCTGTGAAGTTAATTTATTCTTTGTCAGTCATGACTTCAAAAGCAAATGAGCTTATATATCCAAGGTACACATATATACCACCCCCCATCCCCACCACACACACACTGACACATGTGTGGAAATCAAAGAGTGTGAGTTATTAGAAAGCATTTGAAAGAGTATTTTATAAATTGGCCTTTCTAATATGTTTGGCAAGTTCTGATGTTTCACCTTCTTTGAAACCAACCCAGAAACTAAAGAGTGAAGAGAGGACAGCTCTTCCTAACAAACAGAATTCTAATTAAAAATTGGCTAAGGAATGATGGAGATAGAAAATAATCCAATTCTGGGTTAATCAGAAAATCATTATTGAATATTAAAAGTAATAGGACAAAGTATGATGATAAACAGGATATTTGCCTAGTCTCAAAGTCTCGGCACACAAGATACATATTAATAAAAAGGGAGAAGTGAGGGGCACCTGGGTGGCTCAGTGGGTTAAGCCTCTGCCTTCAGCTTAGGTCATGATCTCAGGGTTCTGGGATCAAGCCCCGTATCGGGCTCTCTGCTCGGCAGTGAGCCTGCTTCTCCCCCTCTCTGCCTGCCTCTCTGCCTACTTGTGATCTCTCTCTCTCTCTCTCTCTCTGTCAAATAAATAAATAAATAAAATCTTTAAAAAAAAAGGGAGAAGTGATAACTTCACAGTTAAGGGACCTGATAGACACCACCTTAATGAACGGATCAAGGTTAACATTACCAGTAACCAGACATACTCCTTTCTTGCCTCTCCTTGTATTGACAGGATGCACTGAGAAGATCCAGCATCCCGTCTGACATCCTCGTGGCTCTCTGCAGCCTTCCCTCTGAACTCTGGGTTCCTTCACTTCTTCTGCTGAGATGACCTCCAAGCTCCTACATCTTATTGGTCTATCTCAAGACCATTTCTCCAGGAAATTTCTGGGTGCATCCTTTATTCAGAAGGCTGAGTTAGTATAAGGAGGGGTATAAAAAGAGTAAGACATATTGTTGAACCGCCACAAGTTCAGAGCTTGTCCAGCGATGCATAAATATGAGCCGGTAAATATATGACAAATGTAACTAAGTTCTGTGATATAGGCAGAAGCAATATCATCAGCACTGGTGAGCTGTCCTGGACAAAATGAACACCAGCTAGTATATTTAGAATCCTGCATCTTTCACTTTCCCAGGAGAATACATACATAAGAACCATTAAAACTCAAGGCAGTATAAAAGGAGAGAAAGCAGAAAGTTCTGCCTGTCCGCACCCCTGCTCAATTCTCATTCTGGTATTATGTTGAATGTTCCCCCCTTTTATTTCCCTTCAATCATTCTCTCCTCTAAATAGTCCTTGTCTTATCTCTCTCCACTGCTCAAAACCATCTTTCCTATTTTTCTGCTTTCAATATATTCATAAATATTTCATGTAGATGCTGATAATAAGGGGACACTATGCACATACGGGGGGCAGGATTATATGGAAAATCTCTGTACCTTCCACTCAATTTTAGTGTAAACCTAAAACTGTTCTAAAAAATAAAGTGTATTAAAAATTTAGATCATTTCTTAGGTATAGTGATATACATGGCCTCACAGTTTTCATATTATTTAGGCATGACCATGATGATAATTTTATCTTTAGAATTATTAATCACTAACAGGTTTATGTGTGTTTGTGTATGCATATGTAATCTGTTTTCCTGTGGGTCCATAAAAATTAAATTACCATCTGTGAGACTGATTTAAATATTTTCTTGACTGAAGGCCAAAGCACCAGCAGGAAAGATCTTTGAAGTACCTTCTAACCTTGCGTCTTCTTCCCTTTCAAGGCATTTTGACAAAGCATTACTTTAACCCTACACAATGACAGTGGATATTGGTATCACTTATCATCGATTAGTAGACTATTTCTTGAGATCCTGTGTATCAATTACATTTTACTGATAGTATTAGAAAATTAAGGATGAAAGAAAGTCATTCAGATGTCTAGACAGTGAGTTACAGAGGTTAGGGTGCCATTTCCCTGGGAGAATGTGAATTAAAGATGAGCAAGGAGAATGAGTATAGTATGCAAAGAAGTCGCCAGTTTGCCCTTGAAGAAAGGAGATAATACAAAAATTACAAAACAAGCTCCATAACTGTCTAAATTCAATATTCTCTCCCTCTCTCTCTTTTTTTCCCCTGTGAGGATTAGGTCTATATCCAAGTTGAATTTTTGTTCTGCTCTATGGCAAATCTTAAAATAAATTCTAATGAGTATTTGTGTGTTGCTTTACCTTGTACAAGTGGCTCTCTCACACTTTCTCATGCATGTCTCACAATAATTCTGGGAGATGGGTATGGGAAGTACTCTCACTTCACAGACAAGAAAGCTGAGTCTCAGGAAGGACTGGTAATTAGTCCAAGTTAACCAGGTCTAGTGCATAGTGAATCAAATCCTGCCCCATGGGCTGTGCCCTTCCCACACCACCACTCAAATCTTCAAACACAAGCTGGGGAAACAAGCTGTCAGTCATAGCTGTCTGACGGGATTTTAATCTAGACTCTCTGTTTAAACTTCTTGACTCTCAAAGAACCCAAAAATGAATGATAGGGGATTTTTAGTGTAACCTAAGAAACTATAGCCTTGAAGGAGGTCCCCTGGAATAGGGTTAAGAATCCATCAGGGAAGTCTTGTCAAGCCAGATGTCTCTTCTCTCTCGTGAGGGTTTGAGGAGAGTAGCCGCCCCTTCCTTCCTCCCCACCTTGTCCTCATCTTCCTGCTCAGCACTAATTCTGGACGCCATTGCCATTCTGGGGACTCCAGGAGGCTGCCAAATGTGTTATTCTTCCTCCAAGCTGCTCATTAGTTTATCAAACTTAATTTATATAGGGAGTATGTCTTGTGAAATGGTTCTTAGATGTATTCCTTTCCCGATATTCTCCAGGAAAGACAAAATGTAATTCACACGGTGCAATGGATTGTTTTCATGAAGCTGCCATGTCTTCGAAGGGCTCCAGTGGGCTGCATCCTGAGATAGGAGAGAACAATACCAACCAGTGACAAAGGGAACCATACAAATGTCCTTCCGGAGGCTTTCACTTATCAGTCAGTACCCACCACCAGATACAATGCCATTCATCACAGTAAAATGCATAATTCCCCCATACAGCATATTGTTGGTGAGAACATTTCTCAAAGGTGTTCGGAATTGCTTATTTTTTGGTATGGCATCTCCTCACTCTCTTCCTCTGAAGAAAGTGTTGACGTCAGGTGATTTCCTCTAAACCAGTGCACCGGAAAGCTGAGGCTCAGTCTTAGGTAGGTTTTTCCATAACCACTCAATTTCCTTCCGGGTGACTCATCCTGAAGCTGCCTGCAGTTTTCCTGAACCAATCACTTCTCTATGGCACTGTCAGAAAACTATTTATAAGCTGTGCTCACAAGGAGGCACCGAATCAAGCAGAATGATTAATCGTGGAATATATCTGAAGGCCGTGTGACCCCCGCAGACAACATGATGAGAGCAAGGGGAAAACATCCCATGTTCCAATTCCTCAGTCATACAACCTCTCTGGCCTGTATTTTCATTTGTGTAGGTCCCCATTTTATGTTATGCGTAGAGAAAAGTATTTCATTTTGGAACTAGAGGCCCTCATTTCTCTCCTTGCATTCCCATCCTTCTCATGGCCATTCCTAAGGGCCACATGTAAACTAAGTGGGACTAAGTGAGTTATTTTAACTGCTATTTCCAAATTCATCTCAGATTCCTGTGGAATTTCCCTCTGTTAGGCTTTGGTTAGTAAACGAGATATTTTGGCTGCATCTGTTGAATCTCATCCTGGCTGCGTTTATGGAGACAATTCATCGCATTTGAGTGGAAAATTTCTTATAGAAGCAAGTTTGAAAGTGTAAGGATTTTTAAAAAGTTTTTATTTTTGACTGATTCACCTGAATGAAGTCAATAGCCTATGACAGGATGGTTCACTTACATAGATTGGAACTGATTTTCCTACTACTGGCTCTTTTCTTACAGGAGCTCCATAAAGCTTTACTTTGGTGAATTTATGAGGTAATGAATATTCTATTTAGCTTTAATCTCCAGGGGGTCTGCAGCAGCTGTTTTATTTATTTTTTTATTTATGCACTCTCTCATAACACTGAATATAGTATTGTAAGAATAGGTATTTGAAAATTGTTTATTGATTTTAAATCTTAATTTTATGAAGCACCTTTATCTTCGACATTATTTTTTCAGCATTTTTCTGTTACTTTAATTACTTTTGGTTTTTATTTTTAAAATACAGAAGATAACACCTTAAAGAAGATAGACATATGGTAAATAAGCATACGAAAAGATGCTCAACATTGTATTTCATCAGGGGATTGCAGATTAAAACAATGAGGTATCACTACATATCTATTAGAATGGCTGAAGTCCAAAATACTGACAGTACCAAATGCTGGCAAGAATGTGAAACCACAGGAATGCGCATTCGGGGCTGGTGGAGATGCAAAATGGTACAGGCACTGGAAGACAGTTTGGCAGCTTCTTACAAAAACTAAACATACTCATGATATGATCAGGGAGTTGCATTCCTTGGTATTTATACAAATAAGCTGAAAACGTGCTCACACAAGAATGGGCACATAGATGTTCATAGCAGCTTTATTCATAACTGCCAAATGTTGGAAGCGATCAAGATGTCTTTCAGTAGGTGAATGCTTAAATAAGTTGTGGTACATCCAGACAATGGATTATTATTCAGTCTAAAAAGAAATGAGCTACCAAGCCATGGAAAGACATGGAGGAAACTTAAATGAAAATTACTAAATGACAGAAGCCATTTTATTTATTTTAGTATTAGTTTTTTAAGTAGGCTCCACACCCAATGTGGTGCTTGAACTCACAACCCTGAGATTAAGAGTCCCATGCCCTATTGACTGAGCCAGGCAGGTGCCGCCAGAAGCTAATATTTTTTTAAAGATTTTATTTACTTATTTGACAGAGTGAGAGATAGAGAGAGAGGGAACACAAGCAGGGCGAGTGGGAGAGGGAGAGGCAGGCTTCCCGCTGAGTAGGGAGCCTGTTGCAGGACTCGATCCCAGGACCCGGGGATCATGACCCGAGCCGAAGGCGATTAACCGACTGAGCCACCCAGGCGTCTCCCAGAGTCTAATTTAAAAAGGCTACAGGGCGCCTGGGTGGCTCAGTGGGTTAAGCCTCTGCCTTTGGCTGGGGTCATGATCTCAGGGTCCTGGGATGGAGCCCCACATCAGGCTCTCTGCTCGGCAGGGAGCCTGCTTCCTTTTCTCTCTCTGCCTGCCTCTCTGCCTGCTTGTGATCTCTGTCTGTCAGATAAATAAATAAAATCTTAAAAAAAGAAAAGCTACATACTGGGGTGCCTGGGTGGCTCAGTGAGTTAAGCCTCTGCCTTTAGCTCAGCTCATGATCTCAGAGTCCTGGGATCGAGTCCCGCATCGGGCTCTCTGCTCAGCAGGGAGCCTGCTTTGCCCTCTCTCTGCCTGCCTCTCTGCCTGCTTGTGATCTCTCTCTCTCTCTCTCTCTGTGAAATAAATGAATAAAATCTTTAAAAAAAGGCTACATGTTATATGATTCCAACTGTATGACATTCTGGAACAGGCAAAACTATGGAAATAGTGAAAAAAGTCAGTGACTGCCGAGGTTTTGATGAATAGGTGGGGCATAGAGGGCTTTAGGGCAGTGAAACTATTCTGCATGATACTATAATGGTGGATACATGTCATTATACGTTTGTTCAAACTCATAGGGTCCAACACTAAGAGTGAATGCTAATGTAAACCATGGACTTTGAGTGATAATGATGAATCAGTGTTGGTTCATTGTCTGTAACAAATGTACCACTCTGGTGCAGGATACTGATGGTGCGGAAGGCTCTATTTGGAGATGAGGAAGGCATATATGGGAATTCTCTTTACTTTTTGCTCAGTTTTGCTGTCAACCTAAACCTGCTCTAATATATATGTATATATTAAACATTATATTTGGTATTTTATAAAGCATGCATCTATAATCTTATGGCATAAATTCATCTACTGTTTGGGTTTAATATGCTCAAATTTTAAAACATTATTTAACAACTACCCACACTGATATTTTATTTCAAAGATAACTATGTTTTTTGACTCTCAGATTCATGAGTCAGAAATCATGGACCTGGGCGCCTGGGTGGCTCAGTGGGTTAAGCCGCTGCCTTCGGCTCAGGTCATGATCTCAGGGTCCTGGGATCGAGTCCCACATCGGGCTCTCTGCTCAGCAGGGAGCCTGCTTCCCTCCCTCTTTCTGCCTGCCTCTCTACTTGTGATCTCTCTGTCAAATAAATAAATAAAATCTTAAAAAAAAATTATAAAAAAAAAGAAATCATGGACCTAATTCTCTCTCTCTCTCTCTCTCTCTCTCTCTCTCTCTCACACACACACACACACACACACACACACACACACACACACACTAGCTTTATGGGAAATAAGTTTTCTAGGTGAACTGGAGGTAAATAGATTTATTTTTAGATTTCTTAGGTCATTTAAGTATGCTCATTTGCTTTATGACCCTCCAAGGAGAGATGCAGTATATGGTGTTTCTAATCTGAGTGATTATCCCCTTTATCAAAAAGCTTTTTATATGCCAAGTGATCAGAAAATAAATTTGAGAAAACCACATAAGGATAGGGAGACCAACTGTCCCAGAATTGGATGGCTGCACAATTCTCTCATTTCTACCACCCACAGAAACTGCACGTGTGAGGTTATTGGTTATGTCCCCATTGTTAAATCTAATGACCATTATTCAATTCCCATTTCTTCTTATAGTATCTGATGCTGGTGATCCCCTCCTTCCTGAAACCTGATTTGGCAACCAGGTCGTAACACAGTCCTATTTGGTCCTGCTACCTCACTTGTTGCTGTTTCTGTTACCATGATTGGAATTCCTTAACCTCTAAATGTGGAAAAACCATGTGGCTTAGGTCCTAGGTCTATTCTTCACTCAATTTATGTGTATTCTCTTGGCAATCTCATTTAATGTAACTTTAAATGCCCATTTCTATCTGAAGATCCTCAAATGTGCATATGATTTCATCTTCATCATGAAGCAAGACAAGAATAGGATTAGAATTAAGAATTAATAAATGTCGAGTTTTACATTATGAAATTTTGTGTTGCTCATTCCTTTAAAATAGATATTGCAAATTGTTATTTCCTATTATATACTATCTGTGATGTTCAGTTTTATGTGTCAACTTGAAGGGTGGTTTTACATGAAATTAACGTTTAAATAGGTGAACTTTGAGTAAGAGGATTGTTCTCCAAAATATGAATTATTCTCATCCATTCTGTTGAAGGCCTGAACAGTAGAAAAAGACCGGCCTTCTTGAGCAAGAGAGATTTCTCCAGGCAGTTGTGCTCAGATATCATCTATGCCATCGCCTATCCTGAGTCTCAGGCCTGCCGACCTACACCCCAGATTTGGACTTGCCAGTGTCCATACTTAACCCACATTCGTATCCAGTTCCTTAAAATAAATATCTTTCTATTCATATACACATCCTTTTCATTCCATTTCTCTGGAGAACCCTGACTACTACACCATCCAAAGATTCAAAGTAGAGCAAACAAACAAAAAAGAAGGAGGCTTACATTTATTTAATATTTCCTACTTAATTTTCAAAGCTCCATTGATGTGCTTTGAAGTAAGCTGTCTTCTGTGCAGCTGTGAGACCCCAGGCATACATCAAGAACAAAACATGAGCTCTTTTCTTTCACTGAAAACAGGCCCCACTTGGGGATAAAAATATGTGCTCTACCATGAGAGGGACCCAAAAAAAAGGTGCAAAACATCAGCAGTATATGTGCTTATTCTAAAGAACAAAGCCCTTTGAGTGCTGTGATATTTAAGTGAGAAGAGAGTAATTTTAACCCATTTAGAGAATTTTGAGCTTGATAAAGAAATCTATTATTGTCTTGAAGTTTTCAGTTTCTAGCTTTGGCTAACAGCAAGTATGGAAACAAGAAGTTGCAGATATATTTATCTTGAAAAAACTTTAGTTACTGTTCCTTCTTAGGAGAATTTTCTGGTTTTAGCGTGTACTATTCACTCCTGGGCATATTTGAGGTGTGAAATATCTTCTGCAGAAGTATAATATAGAAAATAGACCTCAACAAGAGTATATAATTATTAGACTTTTACTGTGTGGTAGGCTCTTTGTGGAACACTATTATCTATTATTGCACTTGGCACCCACACCCACACTGAGACAAGTACCATTTGTCTTCCATTTACAAATGGTCAGTTAGAAAATTTATTAATGGCCTTTTGTTAACTCCACTGATATTTCAGTAGAGGAACTAGGTTAAAAGCAGTTAAGTGAGTTGTCTAATGACACATTGCAGGTTAATAGTAAACTTGAGATGGAAACACTGGCTAGTAACTAATATTGCTACAATTTGAGTGATTTATAGAAAACCATTAATGCACCATGTATTTTGCATTATAGTAGGCTTTCTTAACCAGGATTTCTTGAAAGAATAAGACCTTACTGCCTCGAGGCATCCATTGTATTGTAGAGGAGGAAAAATAATTCCTTTTACCCTTCTAGGTTCTTGGCTGAGACCCCCTGTAATAAAAAGACAGATTAAGAGGAAGAAAACCATGTTTAATAAGATGTGTACTTCCTGTATACATGGGAAAGAACCAGGAGTGACTCCTGAAATGGCCAAAGCCACCACTTTAAATACTTTCTCCAGCTAAAGACAAAAGAAGTTTTGGGGGAAGGCAGTTATGGGAGATTATCAGGCAAAGCACAGAAAAGGAGACTGTAGTTGTTAGGCAGAGTTAAGTCTTTGTCTTCTCCATTGAAAAGAGTTTCTAGAGATTTATTTATTTTTAAGATTTTATTTATTCATTTGACACACAGAGATCACAAGTAGGCAGAGAGGCAGGCAGGGAAGCAGGCTGTCTGCCGACGCAGGGCTCGATCCCAGGACTTTGAGATCAGGACCTGAGCCAAAGGCAAAGGCTTTAACCCACTGAGCCACCCAGGCACCCCGAGTTTTTAGAGATTTAAAGTTGTCCTTCTCTTCCTGGTACAGAGAGAGACAACCTTATAAATGGAGATTTCCCTTATGTAATGTAAATGTCTCCTGTAAAAGGGTACTTTTACTCAATTTTCAGAGCTTCTCCTATGTTTGCAGTTTCTTAAAAGTAATCCTCTCGAAATTATCCTTACACCATATTTTGGGGTGGCAAATTCTGCTCGCCTTCAGTATTGTAATGGACGAAATCAGCTCCTGTATGTCTAGAATGGTATTGGGTATATACTGTCTTTAAGAGAAATGATAAAATAGTTGCTGAAATCATTTTTCTGTAGGATTTAATTCTGTTAGGCAAATGTGGTTAAGAAAGGTTGTTGGGCGATAGCTCTGAGACTTTGAAAAAGAAAAGCAACACCTGAGAATCTTTCTAAAAATAGAGATCCTAAGACCCACTTTTGAGATTCTGATTTTATTAGGTTTGACATGAATCCTAGGAATTGGTATTTAAAACATTGTCCCAGATCATTATAATGTAAGTGAACCTCTGTGTTTTTATTTTTTGGGCTTAAACAATAGAAACTTATTTTCTCACATTTCTGGCAGCTGGAAGTCCAGGATTAAGGTTTGGCAAGTTTGGTTTCTTCCAAGGCCTCTCTCAGATTGCAGATGGCCTCCTTTTTACTGTCCTCATGTGGTCTCTCCTCTGTGTGAATGCCTCCCTGGTGTCTCTGACTGGTGTCCTAATAAAAAGAGATTGGTATAGAGCCCTCTCTTCAGGCTTCATTTTCAACTTAATCACCTCTTTAAAGGCCTTATCTCCAAATACAGTCACAGTGTGAGGTGTGGGGGGTTAGGGCTTCAACATTTGAATTTTTAGCGGGGGCACAACTCTGCCCATAACACCCGGCTAACTTTATGTCTTTTATGTCTCAGTTTCAATATCACTTCCTGAGGGGAGACCTCTCATCCTCAAGACTATGCTAGATCCCCTTGTTATTCTTTCTCATAGCCCACACTTTTTATTAGTAGCCCTTCTTGTGATCACAGTTGGGGTTATTGTGCTCTGTGTAGTCTCTTCTTCCACCCCCAGCAACAGACTGCACTGAAAGCTCCATGAAGGCAGTGGCCAAGACTGTTCACCCCTGAGTCCCAGCACCTCTGCCCTTGCCTGGACACAGTAGGCATCCAAGTAGATACAGTATTGGATTAATGCAGGAAGGAATAAATAGACAAAAAGAACTGGGAGGGCACAGTACAGCGGCACTCCCACCCCTTCTCATTTTCCCTTGACTAGTCTGGCCTCCCTTGTCAGATACTGAGAGCTTGGGTATGCTGGGAGGCTGACATTCCATCTCCTACACCTGGATAGGGGAATCCAGAGTTTTCCAGAGATCCATGTTGTCATTGTTCCAGCCTCATAATGAATAACCGCCATTCCTCCCCAAGAACGAGTTCATCTTCCTGAAATCAACATAAAACCCCAGAGAAAGGAAACTGCAATATACTGATGCTGTACCAACCAATTATGTATCTTTTTCCCACAGCAGCTCTGCAAAGCAAATAAAATGGCTATCTTTATGGTAATGCAACTAAGACACAGAGAGGTTAAATGCCTTGTCATGGTCATAAAAAAGGGTTGAGCTGAAATATGGACTTAGGTATGTGTGGTTCCAAAGGCCAAGCTTTCTCTAACATACCAAATTTTGGTGAAGGTGAGTGTCATGGTGAGCCATCCTTAGTCGCGAGTGCCACTGGGAGTACCCATGACTTCTTCTTGCTTGCCTCTCAAAAGATGGAAGGTGTAGGTGAGGAGAACCTCTTAAAAGGGGGAGGGAAGAAAAAGAGTATGAATAAACAAACAGGACCACATATACTTCCACTTATTCCTCAAACTCTTATTAAGTACCTATATCCGGCACAGGGGCTAGAGAGAGAAAAAAAATTTTTTTAAAGATTTTATTTATTTATTTGAGACAGAGAGAGAGAGCACAAGCAGGGAGAAGGATCAGAGGGAGAGGGAGAAGCAGGCTCCCTGCTGAGCAGGGAGCCCAACATAGGATCATGACCTAAGCCGAAGACACACGCTCAATACACTGAGCCACCGAGGCACAACCACCCCCAGTTTTTTTTTTTTAATTTGTTTTGAAATTTTAGATTTACAGAAAAGTTGTAAAGATAGTCCAGTGTTCCTATACACCCTGCACCCAGTTGCCCCTAATAGCAATATCTTACCTAACTATGATACATTTATGAAAAACTAAGAAATTAACATTGATGCATCACTAGTAACTAAACTACAAACTTGGCTATTCTTTTTTCAGGGATTCTAACTGCATATTGAGAAATTTTTCCTAGAAAGTTCACACTCCCAGAAAATGTTGTTTCAAAGAAAAAGACCATTGTTTCTTTTTCTTTTTTTTTTTAAGATTTTTTATTTATTTGACAGAGAGAGAGATCACAAGTAGGCAGAGAGGCAGGCAGAGAGAGAGGGAAGCAGGCTCCCTGCCGAGCAGAGAGCCAGATGTGGGGCTTGATCCCAGGACCCTGAGACCGTGACCTGAGCTGAAGGCAGAGGCCTAACCCACTGAGCCACCCAGGCACCCCAACACCATTGTTTCTTGATGGAACAAATAGAAATATATAGTTTTGGTTTAGAGAGACGTGTTAGGTTTA
Organism: Enhydra lutris kenyoni; assembly: GCF_002288905.1. Lineage (NCBI taxonomy): Eukaryota > Metazoa > Chordata > Mammalia > Carnivora > Mustelidae > Enhydra > Enhydra lutris. Next base: position 16,994,791 of record NW_019154107.1, on the reverse strand, counting down.
ATTTCTTTTTAAGATTTTATCTATTTATTTGACACAGAGAGAAAGAGCACAAGCAGGGAGTGGCAGGCAGAGAGAGAGGGAGAAGCAGGATCCCCAAGGAGCTGGGAGCCTGATGCGAGGCTTGATCCCAGGACTCTGGGATCATGACCTGAGCTGAAGGCAGTCGCTTAACTGACTGAGCCACCCAGCAGCCCCTATTAGGTTTAATTGTAATAGGATGTACATATCTATGAGAATATGGCTCTGTATGAATTGTGAAATTGACAATATATAATCAGTGAATTATGTAATATATAAAGAAAATGGTGATGCTGAGGAATGGAAGCAGAAAAATGTTCGTCTTTAGCCCAGAAGGCTGACCTATTGCCTGCATAGTTTCAATAAGTATCAAATAAGGACTGGTTGCTACATCCTTAAAGGGTCTCATGATTGCCTATAAATCTTACAGATAGTTAATATTGAACTGAATGATAAAACCAGAGAAATCTTGTGAAAGTAGTTTTACAAGTAGAAATTCGAAGAAAACATTTATGATCTAATACTCCCTATATGTCCCCTCCCTCTCAAGCAACTAAGCATATAACCACCAGCCTCATACAGCAAAAAGTGCAGCTTTCTCTGCCCGTGGGTCCTGACCCCACGCTATTTAAATAAACTTACTAAATACAGCGTCTTGAGAATTTTCTTGGCCATTGCATCCCACAACTCCACAACAGTGAGGTTCATGATCTGGACCTTCTAATTTGTCCCTCCTGAACAGATGTTTCCAAATGATGTGATTACAGTGACATCATTGATAATAACAGAAACAATATCTCATATCTACTGAGAACATAGCATATGCCAGCTACAGTTTTTATTTTACATTATTTTATTTTTTCCAACTTCATTGAGATAATGACAAATGAGATAGACACACACTGTGTATATTTAGGTTGTATAATCTGGTGGGTTTTTTTTGTATTGTGTCATGACTTCATGTACATATACATTGTGAAATGATCACCACAATCAAGTTAATTGTGATACTGTGATTTGTAATAAATACATACCGGGTCCTCTACCTTGCTCCTGGCACAGAGCTCCCCAAATCTTTGGAATTTCCTGTGGTCAGAGTGATAAAGATATCTTTTCTTATGCTCATGATCTGGCTTGTGGAAAGCCCTTGGGTAAACCTAAGGATGGGAACTAGTTGCCAGGGGAACCAACCCTGTGATTAGAAGGTTAGAACTCTTAGTCCTTGCCACCTGGAGCCCTTCACACAGATCTGTGGGAGGGCAGAGGGGCTAGAGGTTGAATCAGTCGACAATGGCCCATGATTTAATCAATCATTCCTCTGTATTGAAGCCTTCATAGAAACCCAACAGGCCAGGGTTAGAAGAGCTGTTGGGTTGGTGAACACATGGAGGTTGGGGAGAATGGCATACCCAGAGTGTCCCTGCCCTTACTTATCTCTTCCATCTGAATGTTCCCCCGCATCCCCTCTCATAACCTTTTATAGGAAATGGGTAAAGATTAAGTGAGCAGTTTTCCTGAGTTCTGTGAGCTGTTCTAACAAATTAATCAAATCCAAGGAGGGAGTTGGAGGAACCTCAGATCTATAGCCAGTGCATCAGAAGTATGGGTCAGAAGCACTGTACTTGGGATTGGATCTGAAAGAGGGCACTGTTATGGGTCTGAGCCTTTAATCTGTGGGATCTGATGGTATCTCCAGTCATACAAGTGTCAGAATTGAGTAAACTGTAGTGAGTCAGAGAAACTAAAAAGACCCGTGAAAAACTGCTTTTTTGCTGCTTTTCCTGCTACTATTTTTGCTAGGACCTGCACCCCTGTCTTACACATGCCTTATAGAATGATAATGTATGTCCCCCCTGTAAAGGTCAAGGATTTCCTTGGAGTCTTCCAGCCCCATAGATAACATCTAAGGAGTGACCCGGTGGGTTCATCATGACCACTTTCCAAGATCCCCTGATTCATCAAGACCCTTGGTTCCAGGCTTAAGTGACTTATGGGGGACACCTAAACACTCATCTTTGTTCCTGGATTACTATAAAGACATGTACTCCAGACCACCGTCCTCAATAAAAACCCCAGGCCCCAAGAAAAGAGAGATGCACTCGTCTTTCCTTTCAGGGTATCCTGGAGGCTCTGTCTGTACTGACACTCTCCCCACATCTCTAATAAACTCTGCTCTCCCTTCCTCTTGGCTCATGCTTGATTTCTATCCTGCATGAAGCCGAGAACTGGAACTCTTGACTGGTCCTTGGGGACCCTGCCTGGGTCCTTGGACCTAGCCGATCTCTGCAACTGGAATCGCAGAGAATTGCTTCTTTTTTTTTTTTTTAAACATTTTATTTATTTATTTGAGAGAGAGAGAGAGAGAGACAGTGAGAGAGAGCATGAGCGAGGAGAAGGTCAGAGGGAGAAGCAGACTCCCCGTGGAGCTGGGAGCCTGATGCAGGACTCGATCCCAGGACTCCAGGATCATGACCTGAGCTGAAGGTAGTCGCTTAACCAACTGAGCCACCCAGGCGCCCCAAAGAATTGCTTCTTGTGGGGAAAATCCTCACAGTTGGTGAGCGAAAGTGTCAGATGCAAACGGTTCTGTGTGAGTGTGGTAGTACTGTGAAAGTGTAAGCCAACGTCAGTTCACTACTTGGTGAGTCAGAAACTGCGACAGGTCCCATGAAGAAAACTCTTTGTAGCTACAAGATCGCAAAAATATGGCTTCCAAAGCCATGACTCCACCGGGGTGAGGGTAGATGGGTTCCTTTTATTTAGGGTTAGGATGAATATTTAGATAGGGAAGCCTTGTTGTCGTACATAGAGGCAGGCAGAAGGTCCCACACATGCCTTCAGGAAACATGCCTAGACATACATTGTATGTTATGTAAATGAGGCTGAGGCTCCTCCTTGGGTGGAGATTTTAGTGTTAGAATGGGGTAAAGGTGATTGTAGGTCATTCTAGAGGTCACTCCATGGTCTGTCTGCACCCGCACAAGTCAGGGGTTAAGCTCAAACATCTGGGTGGTCTGGGCTGGCTGGAGGTCTTGTCACGGCAGTCGCTATTTCATGAGAGGGCAGTACACTTTACGTCGGCCTGAGTTAGGAGATAAACTGGAAAGAAGAGCTTAAGGAAAAAGGTGGGGAAAAGGTCAGTGAGTATAAACAGGTGGGCTGTAAAGGTCAGGTCTTGGGGGCTAGCTGCTGACAAAAGTAAAGGAGAAAGACACATAGGAGGGAAACACTGGAGTTTTCCCAAATATTCAACAGGTGGCCGTGGTGAGTTTTTCTAACTCATAATTTGTGTAGCCATCATGTCACACTGTTACCATTTTGTTTGTGTGTGGTGAGAACACTTAAGCTCTACTCTCTTAGCAGATTTCAGGTACACAGTATAGTGCAATTAACCATAATCACCATGCTGTACCTTAGATCCTGAGAACTTACTCATTTTATAAATGGAAGTTGATATACCCTTTGACCAACATCTCCTCACTTCCTCCACACCCTCACCCCCTGGCAGCCACCGTGCTACTCTCTAGGTCTATGATTTCGATTTTTTTAGATTCCACATATAAGTGAGATCATACAGTATTCGTCTTTCCATGTCTGGTTTATTTTGCAGCTCCTGTTCTAAGTGTTTAACATGTCTTAATTTATTTAATCCTCAGAATACTTATTGCTGCAAATTAACATTAAAGTGGAGAATAAGTTAATATTCATGAGGAAATGGCAACTGGTGGGTTGAAGGCAAGATGAATTTTCAGTGTTCAGTGAGTTGCAAGGTTGGCTGGTGCTGGATTTTTTCTATATCAAAGAATGAGAGAGCAGGAAAGTATTTATGAAATATCTTCTTCGTCTCCTGATTTACAGGTGAATGAACTGATTTCCAGAGGTGACAGGTAAATCACAAATGGTCACATAAAATTTCTGAAACACAGGACTCAATTCTGGTATGCTGTCATATATTTTACATAATTTATAGTTTCTCTCATCTCATTTATACAACCAAAGGGCAAGAAATAAATAGATCAATGGAATAAAAAGGAGAGCTTAGAATCAGACATGTGTGGAGAAAGGTGAAATATGATAAGTGGTCCGCAGAAACATTGGGGGTCTTTGATGCTCCTTCACAAGGTCTGTAAGATCAGAAGCATTTCTAAATCAATTACAAATTAATAATTATTTTTCAGTTTTAAGTTATAATAGTATAAGTGTTTTTTAAAGATTTTATTTATTAAAAGATTTTATTTATTTGAGAGAGAGAGAGAGAGAGTGAGTGAGTGAGAGAGAGAAAAAGCACAAGTGGAGGGGAGGAGGAGAAGGAGAAGCAGGCTCCCTGCTGAGTGCAGAGCCCAACATGGGGCTTGATCCCAGGAATCCAAGATCATGACCTGAGCCAAAGGCAGAGGCTTAGCTGACTGAGCCACCGAGGCACCCCAACAGTAAAAAAAAAATATTGATAGATATAACCCACAAAGACAAATGATTTTTAGTTTCATCAAGTGAAAGGTATAAAGCTTGCTGAGACTAAAAATCTTGAGAACCACTGGTTTAGTAACGAATTGCTTAGTTTGGGGAGAACTGGTTAATTTTTTAAGAAGAAATAAAGCTAAATGCTACATTTTACAAAAGAAAACACATGCAAGCACAAATCACTGCTATGTATTTTATAAGTCTATCCAAGGTGTCAAACAAAGTAGAGTGAATATATATTTACAGGAGGAAAATAGAAAAGGGGCTTGGGGCTTAACGTAGGCAAAGAAAAAGAAAATGCTGAAGTAGACAAATGAGAGTGCCGTATCCTAAGTGTGTTAGTAATTCCACTTTCTGCAACTGAAATTGCAGTAAAACAGTAACAAAGGAAAAAAAATCAAAGTTCATGCTTTTATTGTAATGAATCATGTGGTTTTAAACTGCCTTGAAACAAATGTCAGAGAATATTAGAAGACAAGACTCTGGTGTAAAAGTTATGAACCTGGCTGTGAAAATGTCTTACAGATGAAGACATTTAAACATTTATAGCTAAATATTTATGACTTGAAGATTAGCGATTCACCTACATATGAAAAACCTCAGTCAGCCCCTCTTAATTGGCCGACAATCTGACGGTAAGGTTCTAGTCAGGAACTTCTACTATAGATGATAATATTGAAACTCTCTCCTCATCTATCAATAAAAGTAATCTCTAGCTCTTTACCAGGATCGAGCAAACATCGATTTGTTTTCATACTAAGAGAAATGTTTTTTTAAAAAGATTTACTTATTTATTTTAGAGAGAGAGGGAGAGAGGGAGCGAGTGAGCATGAGCAGGGACAGACGGAGAGGAAGACATCTCAGGCCAACTCCTGGCTGAGCATGGGAGCCCAACATGGGGCTCAATCTCATGACCCTGAGATCATGACAAGCTGAAACCAACAGTCAGACGCTTAACCGACTGAGCCACCCAGGTGCCCCCATACTAAGGGAAATATTTATTAAGAGCAATATAAAGCAGAATGAAAATTCAGAGGTCCAGGACTAGGCTATAGTAAGTATTGGTATTAGGAAGTTAAGTTTGTCCTATATTTTTGATCCTTGGAATATTAATAAAATAGTTCCCTTAAAATTTTAAAATTCAGTTTTGTCTAAAAAGGAAGGAGTTAGCCTTTGTTAGCTCCTTCCATCTGACCCTAACCATTATGGCCTCAGAAATTGTGTCCTAGTAATGGACATGGAGTAGTAGGAGGTGTCCTAGTAATGGTGTCCTAAGTAGAGACTACAAAAGATCTACAGGAGTGCAGAAGGAAAATAATAAAACTCTATTTATATTTTTTTATCTCATTCTTTTACATTTCAATATGAATGTTTATGTTTTGTGTGCTTTATTATATGTGCATGCATGTAACTGTATATATAAATGAAAATACATTAAAGGGAGTGTTCAGACATTTTTAACTAATGAGATAAATAATTTTTAAAGTTTGCTGGGCACTGATCAGGGTATTTATATTCTTCTCATTATTGTAGAATTTCATTTAGGGCATAGCGGGGTGCAGTTGGGTCAGCAATTGTGATTCCCTGCCCAACGACCTTAGCTCTGCTCCAGCACATGAGAACAATGCAGAATAATGGTCCCAGGTGAAAATGCTTGTTCTGATCCTTGTAGCAAATTTAAGAGAGTATAGTTCTAAGGCCTGAGAGTATTCAGCTTTTCTTACTGATCTTAATGTAGTTCTTTTTTTAAAAATAGATTTTATTTATTTATTTGACAGACAGAGATCACAAGTAGGCAGAGAGGCAGGCAGAGAGAGTGGAGGAAGCAGGCTCACTGCCGAGCAAAGAATTTCATCCGGGGCTTGATCCCAGGACCCTGAGATCATGACCTGAGCCGAAGGCAGAGGCTTTAATCCACTGAGCCCCCCAGGCACCCATCTTAATGTGGTTTTTAAAGAAATTTTCTATCATTTTATCCATGTTACACCTCTGTTTCCACCCCATCCTAGATTTAGTTTTAAAAATAATTCCAGTGATATCACAGCCTTTATGTATGATTTTCATCATTTTGTTTTGTTTGTTTTTAACAGCTTTATTGATATACAAAAACCAAACATATTTAATATGTACAATTTGATGGGTCTGGACATATGCAAACGCTTGTGATAACATCACAACAATCAAGATAATTGAAATGCCTTCTGTTTTTAATTTCAAAGAAGTTCCATATTTGTGGAAAGTATGCAAATTAAAAAGAAAGGAGGGCAAAAATTAATAAATAATAAAATTAGAAAGCACTGATTGGGAAAAGAGGCACAGGTGTCCATTTTTATTTTTTTTATTTTTTTATTTTTATTTTTTTAAGATTTTATTTATTTATTTAAGAGAGAGAGATCATAAGTAGACAGAGAGGCAGGCAGAGACAGAGAGAGAGAGGGAAGCAGGCTCCCTGTCAAGCAGAGAGCCCGATGTGGGGCTCGATCCCAAGACCCTGAGATCATGACCTGAGCTGAAGGCAGCGGCCCAACCCACTGAGCCATCCAGGCGCCCCCAGGTGTCCATTTTTAAAGTAGAATAACTATTCCTAAATGATCAGGGCATTGGACTAATATATGGAATATAGCCTCGGTCAAGATCTAAGGCTAATTCCTTTTTAAGAGTACATGATGTAACTTTCCATTTCAAATTAGTGGAAACGAGCCTGCATCTACCCATGAAAAACTTGAGATACTACTAAATTACTTTCTAAATGTCACAGACACAAAGTTTTCCTTTTGTTAGGTATGAGACATTTCCTTCTTTGTCAAGAACTATCATAAATTCAGGCTAAAACTAAGCAAATGCCAATCAAAATACAATATGAAGATAATGAGAGCCAAGGTACAGAAACTCACAGTTCTCCTGACAAAAATGTGATAGATTTGTTATTTTTGATGGAGTGCTTCACTATGTGTAGTGACTAAATATATAATTTTGCACAGTGTAGCCTGGACCATCTCCATGCCTTCTTAAGAACTTTAGATTGTAAGCATCTCGGCACCAGAGAAGAGGGCTTGTTAGATTTTATTTCCCCAGTGCCTAGCACAGTGATTGGGATATTACCAACAGCAGCTAAACACTTAATAAATATACTAGTTTAAGGATAGGAAGAAAAGGAAGAAAGGAGCAAAGACCATCACTATTGGAAAAATGGTCACAGAGACACAAGTACATACAGCAAAATTATAGTCGGATGGAGGGCAATGCTCAAATTAGTACAAATCTCCCATAAGTTCTTTCTGGCAGAACCACAGAGATACTGATGCATTGTCTGGTCAGTGGTTCTTAAACCTGGTTGAACATTAGGGCCACCCAAGGAGCTTATACTGACACCTAGGCCCCACCCCCTGGACCATTTATATCAGAACCCTGGGATTAGGGACCAGGTGTTGGTAGTTTTCAAAGATCCCAAGGTGAGTGGGCTGTGTAGCCTGGTTTGAGGACGCTGACTTCCCAAACTTCCCAGAAATGTTTTGCTGCATTTCACTCTTTTACTTTCTCATGGGCGTTCTTATCTGATGTAATTCCCCTTTCAGCAATCAGCCGTGTTGGTGTTATTTTGCTCTGCTTTCAGTGATATGTCATTTTGGAAGGTCTTGTTCATCTTCATGTTCTTGTTTCAAATGCTGTCTGATTTTTCCTCATCATCTGTTTCAGAACAAGAATTTCCTGTGCTCCATCCTGTGACAGAGACACATGTTGGCACCACAAAGCAGTGATCTGAAGGGTAATAAATATGCACGATGAAAGAAACGAAGCCATTTTCATCAGGACTCTAAAATGTTCAGTAAATCCTCCTTTTGCTTCTGATACTGGGGAAGTGGCTGTCCTGTCAAAGTCCATCAGAGAATTTTTCCCTGAGCCTGCAGTTAGAGAACTTGCAGATCTAAAGAGTGGAGTTCTCCTTTACACATTGTAATTTGTCTTTTACCATACAAGAATTACTTTGATTTCACTTTGCTAAATGGAGGACTGTATACAAATTGAAACCTCTGTGTTTTGGAAGGGTGCACATGGTAATTCTGAGAGTGTAAGTGGATGGGTTTCAAGTAAACTGTCTCAAATCTGGTGGGTTACCAGATTAAAATTTCCTTGGATTATAAGCAAAGTATCCATGAACTGAATGTGAATGATAGGAAAAACAATTCTACTCCTCACAAACACAAACCTCAATTCCAAAGTGAATTTTTTTGACCAATAAATGCTAGACTGTATTATTTTATGTCTTTATATAGAAATGCCTTTTTTTCTTTTGCAGAGTTGCCTTTTTCCGTATAAGTGCTATTTGTTTAAAATTATGATTGAACAATAACAATTATGTGAAGACACTTGCTGTGTGTAATGGTTTCTCTCAGAGTATTTTACAGATACGTTTTCAACCCCATGAGAACTAATGCCCCAATTTAAAAACACATATTTTATCATCCTAAAATAAAATTCTTAGGTAATTTAATCTAGCTTCAACATAGTTGTATGTATGTTAATATCCTCAGTGTAATGTAAAAAGAAAAATAAATTCATAGTAAAAATATTATGCTTTTTTTCCCCAGCACAGCCAGACTGGAAGACCTAATGACTATAGTCAGATGCTTGTTCTTACACTGAGAATCACAGTGTATACAGATATTGCCTGAAACAATGGTGCTATTGGGGTAAGTTCATCATGATTGGCATATTCTCAGATGATATAATTCTTTGAAAATGGTGAACCGCTGTGCACAGTATTCTTTTAAAGAAGGCTACATTAGGCTCTATGTTCAGAGAGTCAGCGACTGGATTTTTACCTGCAAGAATATCCAGAGAGATCACTGAAATTTGGGTAGAGGATGTGGAAAGCTTTGTTGGGTGGCTCTGCCCAATGTACAATATGGATGATTCCTCCTACTAAATGCCAAGTGTGCTGAGCATTCTGGCAACAAAAATGTCATTCAGCATTTCCCAAACACTTCTTCAAGGTGATACCACTACCATTGGAAATCATGGATGCAACCTTCCCCTTTGTTTCAAATGAACAAACTCTGGTCACCTCAAGGGCAAATTAGGTTTAAAAACTGAAGTAGAAACAGCTTAAGTTTCCTGTGGTCCACTTTAAATACAGGGAACTCTTCAACAGGCAGGTTTTTCTTGCTCTCTTATTGCCTTTACTTAAGTTTCTATCACAAGTTCCTAAATTCACTGACATTTCGAACTTAGTATTCCTTCTTGCCCATCACGCTTCCACTTCATTCATGAGTTCCATCCCTTCCTTGGTCTGCATTCAAGTCCTGGATCTCCCACTTTTTTGCTGAGCAGTTTGAGCATCTTGCTTAACCTATTTGATCCTCAGTTTCCTCATCAATGAGAGAATAGCAGTCCTCATCTCAGGATTGTTAGGAAGGTAAGCCTGACAAAAAGGCTTCTCAGAGTACAACACAAAAGAACAGTGCCAACAAACTTTGACTTGCCCACTCAGCAGAGAAAGCTGACATCTGAGAGATGGGTTCCATTTACAGTAGTCAAGTGGGCTGGGTAACCTGTCTCCAGTACATAGACATGCATGAGAAGATAAATTAAAAATTATCAGAACACTGAGAGGCAGTAATATACTATGACTAGTTAATGACATGCCTCAGTTTGAAATAATCTCTAAAAGTAATAGACTTCCCAGTGGGACTTCAGTGGCTCAATTCATTGGTCAAAATAGTGTCTTCCTTGGATAGAGTTTGGATGATCATTGCCCAAGTTTGTGTCTCTTTGCTTTACATGTCCATTGCTGACCTGCTACACCTCTAATTAACACATATTCTCTTTTTTGTGTGTCTTTGGATAATATTCAAAGGACTGTTATTTTTCCCCTTATGCTCAAGGAGCACTCTCTCTGCTTCTCCCTATATACTGGCTACAGGTATCATTGCCCAGTTATTTACAGGAGTAAACAGGGCTTTAATATCCTAATATTGAACCTGATTCATTTATTCATTCAATCAACCTTTAATAATCTTCTAACAATAATTCTCATTTCTTCAGGTGATGCTTCCTGGGTGGTGCTGTTGCTATTGGTTTAGGAATCACGCTTTGGAAAACTGCGGTACTATGATCTGGGGATAGGGCGGTAAGTGAAGAAGTCTGATTATTCAAGAGCCTTTCAGATGCAATTGTAGTACCTGTGATTATAACACTATTATAAGAGATTCACTATGGCTGTTTCAAGATGAAATAGAAACACATTACAAAGTCAGTAAGCCACTTGAGAAAGAGTTAGCAAAAGCTTCTCTGAAGAGTTGACATTGTGTAGAGACCTGAACATAGAGTAAGTTGGTCAAGTAAGAGAAAAAAATTGGCAGGGAGGGTAGTATGGGAGACCTAAGTAGTGAGCCTGACATTGGGGAAGGATAAAAAACTTAAGAATGATATAGCTTCACGCATAATGCAAAGCATGTGGTAAAGGCATACCTTTGGGAAGGACTGATTGATGGTAGATATTAAATCAAGTCCAGCAGAAATTAGGTCAGAGCAGGTGGAAAGCAAACACCAGAATGTGCGGACAAACAAAATTAGAGTTGCCAGGAATTTAAAAGGAAGAAAGGCAACCAAATCACAAACTGATAAGGTGGGTCCAGATGAATCTGTGTGAATGGTATTTGTTAGGGTGCATTTAGGTATTTGCTCAACACATTCAGGTCTCCCCTCTCAAAAATGACACTCTAAGCTTTTAACATTTGACGACTTCGATTGGGAGTGTTTGCCTCATGGGATCTCTGGGAGAAAAAACAGCCAAGACAAAAATCCAAGCATTATGCCAATCTTTGACATTTTGTTACCTGACAAATATAAGATTCTAATTTGTTTTGGCAAACGCAGGGACCTTTGGATTTCTGTTTAGATACTTTGGATTAACCAGGAGACTAGTGAGAAAGAAAACAATGTTGTCATGTTGTGGATTAGAATGTATGCCAAACCAAGATAGCAAAAATAAACCACACTCTACAATATACCACTATCCCTAGGTATCATACAGGAACTGTAATTGTACTGAAACATGAGTCCAAAACTGGGATGGACCACAATAATTTGCTGAACTCTGGAAATATTTTTTTGAAATGTGTACTAAACTGCAAATTAGAAAACCAAAAGCCAACCATTTAGTGACCCTATGTGAACTAGAATTGAACTTGTATTTTATTTGTGCTTACTTAAATGTACAAACATAATTTTCCAAACTAAATCTAAAGGGATCTGACCTATATTCTGCTTGAGCCCTAGTTTTTAAATATATATATTTTTTCAATGACAGAAATCTGTGGCCAATATTAAACTCACTTGGGTAGAAACTACTGATGTTTCAGGATTCTTGCTGTAAAATTAACTCTGGCCTCTGAATGGCCCGCTGCAAGGTACTGTCTTCAAAATGTACTATGCCAGGAATGGTTCATTGTTCATGGTAATAAATAGATCAACCATCTTTGATCAATGGGTAGGCTTTAAATAAACGACTACACAGAACCAGTCAATCAGATCGATAACTCACAGCCTCTCTTCATAAGGACTTCGTTTCCATTCAGACACAGCTGGTATCAGTTTTCATTCGTTGGTACTCTTCTCATCCATCCTAGGTCTTTATCTCTTGAAGCAGTTTCCTATCTTCTTTCTCATGAGTCCAGCTTTTTATCATACCCCGGATTAGCCTAGAGTGATGGGTACGGGGTGACATCTGGTAATGGTGAAGGGAAAGGGAAGACATAGAGAAATAAGCTATTTTATTTTGCTAGTATACAGACTGCCAAGGGGACTCCGGAGTATCTCCTTATTCCTGCTCCCATTTCTTACACCAAATACTCTTCTCTGGTTGTTTCCTCGGCCCTTATTTCTGTAATTGAATGCCAGGAACAAATTAACCCAACTGTTTTTCTAAATGCAGGTGAGTCCGATTTCAAGGACGTGGGGAAGTGAGTGAAGGAGGGAGGGGGGAAAGGAGAGAGAGTTGAAGGAAGGAAGGAAAACAGAAAGGAAAGGGGAAGGGAATGGTGGATGGAAATCGATGAAGGAATGAAAGGATAGGTTGAAGACCTAGAAAGTGTCTTCTTTATTGTGTTTTCTTCCATCATCACAAAAATATAAACCTTCAGAAAAACTCCCAAGTGCTATACGATTTCTTTAGGGGTAAGAAGAGGGGAGAAAATTTACAAGATAACATTCTATTTATAGAAGACCAAGGATAAGAAAAACCTTGGTAATGGGCAACTACTGGTGGCTAAGGGAAATGGAGAACCAGATCATTCACTGGGAATATTTGCTTAAATAAAAGAAACCAGATATTTGTAAGGCCACTTAGAAGAGAGGGAAAGTAGGTTTAAGCGGGTTAGGGCTAACCTTATATACTAGTGCTTCTCAAACTGCATAGAATTCACTTGAGAAGCTTGCTAAAATGCAGAATCAGATTCTATAAATCTAGGGCAGAGACTGAGATTCATTTCTAACAAGCTCCCAGATGGTCCTCATCCTACTGGTGTGCAAACCTCCCTTGGACGGGCAAGGTTCTGACCTTTCTTATTTGTAACCACTTGTAGGCCCCCTACCTACTTTATTTTTTTTAAATTTTTTGTCTTTTTAATTACTTTTCAGTGTACTAGAATTCATTGTTTATGCACCACACCCAATGCTCCATGCAATATGTGTCCTCCACAATACCCACCGACAGGCTGGCCCAACGTCCCATCCCCCGCCCCTTCAAAACCCTCAGATTGTTTGTCAGAGTCCACAGTCTCTCATGGTTCATCTCCCCTTCCAATTTCCCTCAACTCCCTTCTCTTCTCCCCATGTCCTCTGTGTTATTTCTTATGCTCCACAAATAAGTGAAACCATATGATAATTGACTCTCTCTGCTTGACTTATTTCACTCAGCATAATCTCTTCCAGTCCCGTCCATGTTGCTACAAAAGTTGGGTATTCATCCTTTCTGATGGAGGCATAATACTCCATATACACTATGGAGTATTATG
>NW_019154107.1:16958262-16980895 GCF_002288905.1 Enhydra lutris kenyoni | reverse complement strand
TTGGAGGAGTGTCTGTTCATGTCTTCTGCCCATTTTTTGACATGATTATCTGTTTTGTGTGTGTTGAGTTTGAGGAGTTCTTTATAGATCCTGGATATCAGCCTTTTGTCTGTATTGTCATTTGTGAATATCTTCTCCCATTCTGTGAGTTGCCTCTTTGTTTCATTGACTGTTTCCTTTGCTGTGCAGAAGGTTTTGATCTTGATGAAGTCCCAAAAGTTCATTTTCACTTTTATTTCCTTTGCCTTTGGAGACATATCTTGAAAGAAGTTGCTGTGGCTGATACAGAAGAGGTTACTGCTTATGTTCTCCTCTAGGATTCTGATGGATTCCTGCCTCATGTTGAGGTCTTTTATCCATTTCGAGTTTAACTTTGTGTATGGTGTAAGAGAATGGTCAACTTTCATTCTTCTACATAAGCTGTCCAATTTTCCCAGCAACATTTATTGAAGACGCTGTCTTTTTTCTGCTGTATATTTTTTCCTGCTTTGTCAAAGATTATTTGACCATAGAGTTGAGGGTCCATATCTGGGCTCTTTACTCTGTTCCACTGGTCTAGGTGTCTGTTTTTATGCCAGTACCATGCTGTCATGGTGATCACAGCTTTGTAGTAAAGCTTGAAATCAGGCAATGTGATGCCCCCAGTTTTGTTTTTCTTTTTTAACATTTCCTTAGCAATTCGGGGTCTCTTCTGATTCCATACAAATTTTAGGATTGTTTGCTCTAGCTCTTTGAAAAATGCCAGTGGAATTTTGATCGGTATGGCACTGAAAGTATAGATTGCTCTAGGCAGTATAGACATTTTAACAATGTTTATTTTTCCAATCCATGAGCATGGAATGGTCTTCCATCTTTTTGTGTCTTCTTCAATTTCTTTCATGAGTGTTCTGTAGTTCCTCAAGTACAGATCCTTTAGCTCTTTGGTTAGATTTATTCCCAGGTATCTTATGGTTCTTGGTGCTATAGTAAATGGAATCGATTCTCTCATTTCCCTTTCTATATATTTTCATTGTTAGTGTATAAGAAAGACACTGATTTCTGTACATTGACTTTGTATCCTGCCACGTTACTGAATTGCTGTATGAGTTTCTAGTAGTTTGGGGGTGGAGTCTTTTGGATTTTCCATATAAAGTATCATGTCATCTGTGAAGAGAGAGAGTTTGACTTCTTCATTGCCAATTTGAATACCTTTTTTCTTTGTTGTCTGATTGCTGTTGTTAGGGCTTCTAATACCATGTTGAACACAAGTGGTGAGAGTGGGCATCCTTGTCGTGTTCCTGATCTCAACGGGACCCTGCAAGCTTTTTCCCATTGAGGATGATATTTGCTGTGGGTCTTTCATAGATAGATTTGATGAAGTTGAGGAATGTTCCCTCTATCCCTATACTTTGAAGCGTTTTAATCAAGAATGGATGTTGGATTTTGTCAAATGCTTTTTCTGCATCAATTGAGAGGACCATGTGGTTCTTCTCTCTTCTCTTATTGATTTGTTCTATCACATTGATTGATTTGTGAATGTTGAACCATCCTTGCAACCCAGGGACGAATCCCACCTGGTCATGGTGGATAATCTTTTTAATGTACTGTTGGATCCTGTTTGCTAGGATCTTGTTGAGAATCTTAGCATCCATATTCATCAGGGATATTGGTCTGAAATTCTCCTTTTTGGTGTGGTCTTTGCCTAGTTTGGGGATCAGGGTAATGCTGGCTTCATAGAAAGAGTCTGGAAGTTTTCCTTTTGCTTCAATTTTTTGAAACAGCTTCAGAAGTATAGGTGTTATTTCTTCTTTGAAAGTTTGGTAGAATTCCCCAGGGAATCTGTCAGGTCCTGGGCTCTTGTTTTTTGGGAAGTTTTTGATCACTGCTTCAATCTCGTTACTAGATATCAGTCTATTCAGGTTGTCAATTTCTTCCTGGTTCAATTTTGGAAGTTTATAGTTTTCCAGGAATGCATCCATTTCATCTAGGTTGCTTAATTTCTTGGCATATAACTGTTGATAAATAATTTCTGATGATTGTTTCTACATCCTTGGTGTTAGTTGTGATCTCTCCCTTTTCATTCATAATTTTATTAATTTGGGCCTTCTCTCTTTTCTTTTAGATTAGTGAGGCCAATGGTTTATCGATCTTATTGATTCTTTCAAAAAACCAGCTTCTCATTTCATCGATGCATTCTACTCTATCTCTAGGTTCTATCTCATTGATCTCTGCTCTAATCTTGATTATTTCCCTTCTTGTGTGTGGAGTTGGCTTAATTTGTTGTTGATTCTCCAGTTCTTTAAAGTGTAAAGACAGCTGGTGTATTCTGGATTTTTCAATTTTTTTGAGGGAGGCTTGGATGGCTATGTATTTCCCCCTTAGGACTGCCTTTGCTGTATCCCATAGGTTTTGGAATGAAGTGTCTTCATTCTCGTTGGTTTCCATGAATTGTTTAAGTTCTTCTTTGATCTCCTGGTTGATCCAAGCATTCTTAAGCAAGATGGTCTTTAGCTTCCAGGTGTTTGAGTTCCTTCCAAACTTTTTTCTTGTGGTTGAGCTCCAGTTTCAAAGTATTGTGATCTGAGAATACACAGGGAATAATCTCAGTCTTTTGGTATCAGTTGAGCCCTGATTTGTGACCTAGTATGTGGTCTGTTCTGGAGAAGGTTCCATCTGTGCTCAAGAAGGATGAGTATTCTGTTGTTTTAGGGTGGAATGTTCTGTATATATCTATGAGGTCCATCTGGTCCAATGTGTCATTCAAAGCTCTTGTTTCTTTATTGATTTTCTGCTTCGATGATCTGTCTATTACTGAGAGTGGCATTTTAAGATCTCCTACTATTAATGTGTTCATATCAATATGACTCTTTATCTTGAATAATAGTTTTCTTATGTAATTGGCTGCTCCCATATTGGGGACATAAATATTTAGAATTGTTAGATCTTCTTGGTGGATAGTCCCTTTAAGAATGATGTAGTGTCCTTCTGTATCTCTGACTACAGTCTTTAGTTTAAAATCTAATTTATCAGGGCACCTGGGTGGCTCAGTGGGTTAAGCCGCGGCCTTCAGCTCAGGTCATGATCTCAGGGTCCTGGGATCGAGTCCCGCATCGGGCTCTCTGCTCAGTGGGGAGCCTGCTTCCTCCTCTCTCTCTCTCTCTCTGCCTGCCTCTCCATCTACTTGTGATCTCTCTCTGTCAAATAAATAAGTAAAATCTTTAAAAAAAATAAATTAAATAAAATCTAATTTATCAGATATGAGAATCACTATCCCAGCCTTCTTTTGAGGCCCATTGGCATGAAAGATTCTTCTCTATCCCTTCACTTTCAGTCTGAGTGTATCCTTAGGTTCAAAATGGGTCTCTTGTAGACAACATATGGATGGATCCTGTTGTTTTATCCAATCTGCAACCCTGTGTTATTTTATGGGCACATTTAGGCCATTCACATTGAGAGTGATTATTGAAAGATATGTTTCTATTTACATTATGTTACCTGTGAAGTCTTTGTTTCTATAGATTGTCTCCATATATTTCTGTTCAATGATATTCTTAGCATTTTTCCCCTTTTATAGAACCCCCCTTAATATTTCCTGCAGTGTTGGCTTGGTGGTCAATACTCTTTTAAACCTTGCCGGTCTTAGAAGCTCTTTATCTCTCCATCCATTTTGAATGTCAGTCTTGCTGGATAAAGTATTCTTGGCTGCATGTTCTTTTCATTAAGTGCCCTGAATATGTCTTGCCAGCCCTTTCTGGCTTGCCAGGTTTCTGTGGACAGGTCTGACATTATTCTGATGGGCTTTCCTCTGTACGTAAGGAATTTCTTTGCTCTAATTGCTTTCAAGAGCTCCTGTCTACAATTATGATTCATCATTTTCACTATCAGGTGTCTTAAGGTCTTTCTAGATTCTATGATCTTGGAGGCAGACATTTCTGCCTCTAGTACACGAACACTGGTTCCATTCGCGAGATTGGGAAAATTTTCACAGGGAATTTCTTCAACTATATCTTCTAGTCTTCTTTATTTCTCCTACCCCTCAGGGATTTCAATAATTCTGACATTGGAACATTTCATGGCATCATTTATTTCCCTAATTCTGTTTTCGTGGCTTCTAAGCTGTTTGTTCCAGGCTTCCTCCTGATCCTTTTTCTCTATCTGTTTGTCCTCCAGATCACTAATTCTATCTTCTGCCTCAGTTACCCTAGCTTTTAGAGAATTTGTATTAGATTGGAACTCTTTGAGAACATTGTGGACATCATCCCTGGTGGCTTTCACTTCTGCTCTAATCAATTGCATTTGTCATCCATGGCTTTCTCCAACCTAGCTATTGCCTAGATAACTGTTAGCCTGAATTCCCTTTCCAACATACTGTCTATGTCCATATCCAATAGCTCTGATGCAGAATGCCCAGTCTCTGAATTTTTCTTCTGTTAGGCATTCCTCCTCCTAGTCATTTTGGTGAGAGATGGCTGAATGGATGTGTAGCTAAATGTATCGACCATGGTGCAGGTATGGTGCACCCTGGAACACTTCTGAGCAATCAAGAGTCCCCACCCAAAAGAAAGAAAAAAGAAAAAAGAAAGAGAGAGAGAGAGAGAGAGACAGGAAAAAAAAATAAAGTAAAAGAGAAGACCCAGCCCAAATGGGCCCCAAGGTAAGATTTATGAAGTATACAAACAAAAACAGACAAACAAAAGGACCGACAAAAGTAGATGACAAAAGAAAAAATAAATAAATAAAAACAAAAAAAAGAACCTCGTCAAAAAGAACCCCAAGTATAAGATTTATATACTACCGGGACAAAAACAAATACACAGAAACACTGGCAGAAGAGAAAGATGGGAGAGTGGTTATAAATTCTCAGTGTGGGCGAGGAAGGTTATTTTGATTCTTCCTGGATGTACCTTGATATCTTTTTTAAAGGACTCAACTTTCCTAAGATAAAGGGAGATTAAAAACTGGTTTACCTATAGGGGTAGCATTGATTGGGGAAAGGGGATTACCTTGAAGCTTATCTCTATATGATTATTTAAAAAAAGAATAAACTAAACTAAAATAAAATTAAATTAAAAAAATTTAAAAATAGAGAAGCAAAAGAAAAACACAGGTATATGTATCCAAAAGTTCAAGTTAAAAGGTTATTATGGAATTTAATGTACTGGACATCTCCCTGTGATGGTAAATAGGTTAAAAAGTTATGTATAAAAAAATTGAAAAGAACCAGAATAGTGGGAACGAATTAAAAATAAAAGTTGGGGGTGCCTGGGTGGCTCAGTGGTTAAAGCCTCTGCCTTCAGCTCAGGTCATGATCTCAGAGTCCTGGGATCGAGCCCCACATCAGGCTCTCTGCTCAGCAGGGGGCCTGCTTCCCTGCTCTCTCTGCCTGCCTCTCTGCCTACTTGTGATCTCTCTCTCTCTCTGTCTAATAAATAAATGAAATCTTAAAAAAATAAAAATAAATAAAAATAAAATAGTTGTAGCTATGAAGTAGTGGTGGTTGTCCTCTTGTCTTTTTTGGGGGGGGGGTTGGCTTTCTGGGGGGGGGGCCCGCTACATGGGTTTTCAGGGAGTCTTGCTAGAGTTAAGTCCTCCTGCCCCCGTCAAGGGGGTGGGCTCTGAGGAAACCGGTTTTTCAGGCTTTTGTTCTCTGGAGGTTTTTTTTTTGTTTGTTTGTTCATTTGTTTTCTCTCCCCTTGGCGGTTTTTGATGGTTTTTGGAGGTTTAGAGGAAAGCAAACTGCACCCAGACCTCCCTCTCAGAGAGAAGCCTCAGTCTGTTCCCTTCTGGGTGCTCCAGAGCACATAAACTCCCCCCTCCACCACTGGCAGAGCACGTTCCCAGTCACGGTCTCTGGGGTCACAGGAACTCCCACTTGTACCCAAAACCACGAGAAATACTAGCCACGGCTGTCTGGGCAGCTCCAGGCTGCCAGAGAGGTTCTAAGCAGCGATCGCACACTGAGATTTTCCCACTGTCCAGGGCTGGGCCTGCTCAGACTTTCCAGGTCCGAGAGTGCCAGGTTGGTGCCTGCACGCACCTCTCTCAGGGGAGGGTGTGGGGCGTGACTCAGACTCTGGTCGCGTGGCGCGTGCGGAGAGTGCAAAAGGCTGGGTTTTGCCGGCTGGCGAGGCTCCCTCACCCTCATGGGCACCACCACCCAGACACTCTCAGGCATGCCCGTGGTTCAGGGACCAAGACCCGGCTTCTTTGCTGCCCTCTCTCTGGCTCAGCACCAGCGGTGGCTGTCCTGGGTGGGTGGACTTAAACCCCTGTCCCTAACCACTGGATTCCCACAGGCACCCCTAAAGATGAATATTTCTGTGACTGGTAGAACAGTCTTTTGTTTTTGAGCGCAATTATTTTGTTTTGACTTATTTTTAAAGCTCCAACAAGAAATAGAACTATGTTTTAAAACAAGGTACCGTTGCTATTAAGTTTCTTTCATTTTCCATATATAGTTAATGAAACAAAACAAAAATGTAGGGGAGTAGTTTTTTTTTGCTTTTTAAGATTTTTATTTATTTATTTGACAGAGATAGTGAGAGAGAGCACAAACAGGGGGAGCAGCAGGCAGAGGGAGTGGGAGAAGTAGATCTCCATTGAGCAGGGAGCCGGAGGTGCCACTGAATTCCAGGACTCTGGGATTGTGACCTGAGCTGAAAGCAGACACTTAATCTACTGAGCCACCTAGGTGCCCCAGGGAATAGTTTTAATAAGCTAGTGCTTTGGGGACCGCAGCTATCCTTGGTACCTGACACTTCACTGTTAACTAGCTTTGAAATAACCTGCATAGTAAAGCACTAAGTTTTGGCATGATATTTTCAGTCTCAGTACGTAAACAAAAATTATTAAACTGCATAAACCTGTTTTATGCTGTAATTTTCATAGGAAGAAAATTCAAGGAAAGAGATTGTGAGATTAATATATCGGTCTGGAGGAAATGAAGAAGTATCAGAGGGAAGATATTCATTTTATGTGGGGCATGAATTGTCCCCTATAGGTAAAGTGACCATAATTTGTTTTCCCAGGCCATCTTGGCATATGCCCATTATCATAGCATTCTTTTCAGTTTAACATTTGTCCTGCATTTTTTACCTTTATCAAAGTATTACCATTAATTGATATATAAAGTTAAGCTGACTTCAGTGGAGAGCATCTCTACTATTCACTTTCAATTTTTGCCATGTTTTCCTTGCCAGTGTATCAGGTGCATATAAAGAGAGATGCAGGTGAAAAATCTCATTTGAACATACAGCTAACTCTAAAACACAACCATCAACATTTCTAAGACCTCTCTTGGACTGACCATTTCAGGAAAAATATAATTAATATCTCCCTCCCTTTCAAGGACAGAATACAGAGTCTTCACTGATAAAACAAAGCGCATTCCACCAGGAGTGATTTCTTTATGGGAATGAATGTGTCCATCAGATCTCAGAAGTAGGTAGGAATAGGGGTGCCTGGGTGGCTCAGTTGGTTAGGCATCTGCCTTTGGCTCAGGTCACGATTCAGGAGTCTTGGGATAGAGCCCTGCATCAGGCTCCCTGCTCAGCAAGGAGACTGTTTCTCCCTCTGACCCTACCCCTGTCTTGTGCTCTCTCCTTCTCTCACTTCCTTTCTCTCTCAAATAAATAAATAAAATTTTTTAAAAATTAGGCAGGATTAATATTCAAACCTGCTGCTTAGTACTGTACCCACTTTGAAGTATCCTGACTGAATTGTAGCCCAAGAATGGCCTAACTCTACAAAGCCCCTGTGATTGGAGCAGTGGTATACATGAGAATTATAAATTAGATAGACATGAAATATGTGCAGACTGTAAAGGCCCAGAAGTCCTGGGATAAAGTATACAGATACTTGTCTGAATTCTCTTATTCAGTGGTGTTAATATCTATTGTAAAGTCTACAACTTTTTCTTTATTTTGATATGTTTTTATTTGAGTAAATTGTTTTAGCAACAGTGAGCTAAAAATGTTCATGCCTGATGAGAAACTAAGTGCTGAATTTCTGTTTCTTAGGAAAATTGGTGATGAACTTAAAACTTGTGCCATATGCTCGCTGAAATTTACCATCAACCATTGGGTTGTTGCAGTGTTATCACTGACCTTAT
Organism: Enhydra lutris kenyoni; assembly: GCF_002288905.1. Lineage (NCBI taxonomy): Eukaryota > Metazoa > Chordata > Mammalia > Carnivora > Mustelidae > Enhydra > Enhydra lutris. The sequence continues at coordinate 16,972,806 of NW_019154107.1, read as the reverse complement.
GGAAACCACCAAGACATAGACATGCTGAAGAAGCAGCAATATCTAATTCAAAGTTAGTAGTTATTTTAAGAAAGATGACAGTTTAATACTTAAAATCACAAAAGGTTCATTAGCATGTCACTCTATAAAAACCTCCTTTTCATTTAAACCAAAGGACTGTTCTTCTAAAGTAGTTTTGTTCGCCTTCATCCTCAAGGTTTCTTTTGACCACACAGGTTATTAAAGAAGTAGATTTATATATTTATAATAAAATACTATAATTTTTGCAGAATAAAGATATAAATAAGAGAGTGAGATGATATCTATTGACCTGTAAAAAGTACATTCATAATTGTAGCCAATCAAACTGTAATATTTTATCAAGCTAGGAGATACGTTTGTCAAAGAGCTTACAGATGCTTATATAAAACTGAGGTTCAATACAAAACATGTCAGTATTTATTCTGTCTGTTGTCCATGATCCGATATATTTGAACTATTTTTTAAATCAACCTGTGTATTCTAAAATAGTATCAAACTCTTCTGTAAATGAATCCTCCAATTTTTTGCATTCTAATAGGATTATTTTTGGAAATCTTTTCATCAAAATATTTACTTAACAAAGAATCAAACAGTTTTAGCTCTGAAAACTTTCAACAAAGTTGGATTACTTAAAACAAAGCTTGTAAGCAGAAAGATATTGAAATTTATCCTTGCCAAAACTAGGAAATAACTGGAGATTTTAATGGTAATGCAAACAGTGTGCAAGGCCTATCTATTTCTGAAATTCTGCAATTTTGTTTTGTAATTAAGAGAAAAATGATCTAAAGAAAGATGTAAAACAATATTATTACATACTGAAAAAACTCAGAAAATAATTAATTATTGAGAAATCCAGTACAAATGTTAAGAGCTTTTAGTAAAGCAGATTGTACAACCATAAAGTAATACCTTTTATCTATTCAAATAGAAAAATCAGTTCGAAGATATAGTAGGAAAGTCTAAATTAATGATGAATGGAAAATACATAGTTTAGGTATTTAAAAAATATCTAAAACCCATATGACAAAAATAAAAATACAAAATATTCCTGAAAGACACAAAAATAGATTTTAACAAAAAGGAGGACATGCCATTTACTTAGGTAGAAAATTTTACCTTGTGAAAATGTCAGTTTTCCCTGAGTTAAATTTATAATGTTAACACAAACCCAATAAAGGAGTGTGTATATTGATTTCAAATTCATCTGATACAAAAAGCAAACAATAGTTGCCATGAACATCCTAAAAAAGAGGGTCAACAGAAAGTATGGTATTGGTATACTTACAGTTAAGTGGAAAAAACAGAACCAAGTTCACTTGGAAATTTACAATAAAGACTGCATCTCAAGACATTGGAGAAAGGTATCTTATTTAATAAATATTTTGAGATAACTAGATAAACCCATGGAAAAGGATTTTTCCCCCACATTACACTGTATACTGGGAAAAATTCTAGAAATTGGGAAGGTATGTTAGGAAATTCCAAAAACATTAAAGAATTAATATTCCTAATATATTAAAAGTTTCTAAAATAGAGCAAAGAAAAATACAAACAACATAATGAAAGAAAAGACTAGAGAGTAGATGGAAAAAATAAGTTGCTTAACCATTTAAAAAATGTTTAATAGGGATGCCTGGGTGGCTCAGTTGGTTAGGCAGCTGCCTTCGGCTCAGGTCAGGATCCCAGCGTCCTGGGATCGAGTCCCACATCAGGCTCCTTGCTCAGCAGGGAGCCTGCTTCTCCCTCTGCCTCTGCCTGTGCTCATTCTCTCTGACAAATAAATAAATAAAATCTTTTAAAAAAAATGTTTAATATTGTTCACAGAAATACAAAAATGAAAATGATGTTGAATTACTTTTTCTCACCTGTAAGATTTTCAGTATCCATATGTTTGATTACTTGACAAGTTAGTGAAGATATGAGCATTCTTATATATTGTTGGTGAAATAAAAAACAGTGAAATGCCCTATGAAGGAAAATTGGGAAATACCTAACAAAATTACATGTTCATTTACCCTTTGACCAAACAATTCCACTTCTATACTCCTAAAACTCAAGCAAAGTTACAAAAAGTATGTGCACAGGGTTATAAAATTCATTGTTTGTAATATTTGTACTATTCATAATAACAAGTGAACCAGAAACAAAATTTACATTAATATTGGTTTGTATCCACACAATGGAGCTCATGCTGCTATAGAAAAGAATGCAGGACATCTCCTATCCCACTGTAGAGTGATCACTAGGATATATTACGTTAAATAAAACCAAAAAACTGAGATCTATTAATGCGAATATAGTACTTATCATTTACAAAAGAAATAGAAATATAGTATATATGAGAAATGGAAAGGTAAACACAGACATATGTATACTTCATGGTAGAAAAAGAAAATAGAATCAAGATTATTTTGTATTCAGTAGAATTTTACTTGAGCTTACTAGGTATTTCAATACCTGCAAATAGCTAATTTTGTTAATTAAAAATACGGCACAAAGAGAAAATAAAATTTTAAGGTTCACAATTTCCATGTATTAGTCATAAAAAGCAACATTGAAGAAAATTGTAGACAATTTGTAAAAAAATAAAAAGTAAGGAAATGGCATTAGAGCCCATTTTGGCTAAGAAATTGATTACAATGCATGGATTTGTACCAAGAATATATATGTTGTTTATGTTTTATTGAGATGTAATGAATTTATAATATTGGGTAAGTTTAAGATATACAGTGTGCTAATTTGATACATTTATATGTTGCCATATGATTACTACCGTAGGCCCTAGTTAACACCTCTAACATGTCATGTAATTATCATTTATTTTCTTTAAATATAAGTATTGCCGATTTCCATTCCCAAAAGTTTCCCAGTTTGGACAAGAATTTATATGATGATTTCTACTTCTAGTTCCTAGAGGACTCTGCTGCTAAATACACTAGCCCCAACACACACATCACCTGTAGGGTGTCTTTTCAAGGAGTATAACTCAATGGAAACCATGAAGTAGTGGAAAGGACAATTTATGTTTTCCCAAAGAATCTGGGCAGAATCTGAAACTCACTGAAATTAATAGAATGCGGCAGAAGTGACACTGGGCTAGTTCCAAACCTAAATCACTGAAGACGCAGCAGCTTTCACTCTACAGGCTCTTAGAAGCTAGTTGCAATGATGTGAGAAGCCCAAGCCACTAGGAGAAGGCATAAACCCTCATAGTTGAGATCCTAGACAAAAGCCAGCATCACACGTCAGCCACGTGGTTAGCATCTTTACCATTTCTACCCAGTTGAGCCCCACATGACAGCTGCCCCAGCTGACATGTGGAACAGACAATCCATAAAATCAGGAGAAATAATAAAATCATTTTTTCAATTGAACTGCCTATTTTGAGATAATTGTAGATTAAAGTGCTGTGGTACGAAATATACAGAGAGATTGTATGTACCTTTTAATCAGTTTCCTCTACTGTTAACATCTTGCAAAATGATACAACATCACAAACATGGCATCGACATTGTTGCAACGCACTCAAGTTATTCAGGCTTCCCGATTTTACTTATACTCATTTGCGTGTGTATTTAGTCCTAAGCAATTGGATTTCATGTGAAATTTCAGGCATCCAGCACTAGAGCTAAGATACAGAACAGGCCCATTGCCCTGAGGATTTCTTGCTGCCCTTTTTCTTTTATAACCAAGCTCACCACCCCACCCTAGCATCTCTAATCCCTAGCAACCAGTAACCTCATCTCCATTTCTAAAATTTAGCCTTTTAAAAAAGTGTTATTGAAATGGGATTATACAGCATATATAATTTTAGGGTTGGCTTTTTTCACTCAACATAATTACCTGGAGATTCAAGTTACAATATTTGTCAGTAGTTTATTCTGGTTTATTGCTGAGTAATATTCCATGATATGGATTTACCACAGGTTGTTTAGTCATCCACTCACTGATTTTTGTGTGACTACATTTTTATTTTTCTGGGATAATTGTCCAAATGTGCAATTGCTAGGTCCTATGGTAGCTGCATGCTTCGTCTTTTGTTGTTGCTTATTAATTAATCAATCAATTAATTAATTTTAAAAGAAACTGCTAAACCCTTTTCCAGAATAAAGTTGCTATGTCTGCAAAAGACCTTTCTAGGGTTGTGATAGGACTTGCATTAAACCTGTAGATCAGTTTGGGGAGAATTAATGTCTTTACTATATGAGTTTCCAATCCATGGATGCAGTATCTCTCCATTTTGTATATTTTCTTTGATTTTTTTCATCAGCATTTTGCAGTTTTCAGCATACAGATCCTATACATGTTTTGTTAACTTCATACCCAACATTTCATTTCCTTTGGCGTTAATTGTAAATGGTACTATATTTTTAATTTTGGTCTATACAAACTCATTGTTAGTATACAGAAATGCAATTGATTTCTATGTAGTGATTGTATCCTGTGACCTTGCTGAACATGCTTATAAGTTCTAGCAGTCATTTTGTGGATTCCTTGGGTTTTTTTTTTTTTTTAAAGGATGGAGGGACAAAAGAAGAGGGAGGGAGAGAATCTTAAGCAGGCTCCACACCCAGCACAGAGCCCCACATGGGCCCTGATCTCAGGACCCTGAGATCATGACCTGAGTCAAAATCAAGAGTTGAACGCTTAACTGAGTGAGCCACCCAGGTGCCCTGGGATGTTCTTCATATACAATCATGATATTTGTAAATAAGGATAATTTTATTTATTCTTTTCAATATGTATACCTTTTATATCTTTTGCTTGCCTTATTGAAATAGCGAGAACTGCCAATATTATGTTTAATAACAGTGATGAGAGTAGACATACTTGTGTTATTCCCAATTTTGGAAGTGGAAAACATTCAGTCTTTCACCCTTAAGTATAAAGTTAGCTGTAAGTCTCTTGTAAATGTTCTTTCTTATATTGACATAATTTCTCTTATAATCTTGCTGAGAGTTTTAAAAATCATAAATAAAATGCTTTATTTATTCATTCATTCATTTTTTAAACTGTAAATGCTTTTTCTGAAACAATTGATAAGATCATGTAATTGTATTTTTTTAGGCCGGTGATGTTCCAGTGATGATCCAGTCTTGCAAGCCTGAAATAAGCCCCACTGGTCCGTGGTATATAATTCTTTTTATACGTTTTGATTCAATTTAATAATTTGTTGAGGCTTTTGGCATCTAAGATCATGAAAGATATTAGTCTATAGTTTTCTTTTTTGTATTGTCTTTTTCAGGTTTTGGTATCAGAGTGATAACTGTTCTATTTGAGAAGTGTGCCCCACATTTCTATCATCTGTAAGAGATTATATAAATTTTGAGTGAATTGTTCTTTAAATATTTGAAAAAGTTTTCAGTGAAGGCTTCTGGACCTGGAAATTTCTTTTTCAAGAGTCTTTATATTACAAATTCACAAACTTCAGTGGTTATGGGATTTGCTAATTTTCTCTCTACTTTGATCAGTTGCTGAGAGGGAGGTGTTGAATTCTAAACTATAAATGTGGATTTGTTATTTTTCTTTTCAATCTGTCATTTTTGCTTCATGTTGTTTGAGCCTTTCTGGCACATACATAGTTAGGGTTGTTATGTTTTATTTTCTGATGGGTTTCTTGCATGTTTTTATATGATTTCATCTTGATATATTATGGTATTTTGGAGTATGTTTTTTGGCATATAGTTTTCTTAGTTGCTGTTCTGGTTATTTTGGTTATTACAATATCTAGGGGACATTATAGTCTATTGCTATCAACATTTTACCATTTTGTGTGAAGTGTGCAAACCTTTTATTTGGATCTTTTTACCTTCCTTCCTTTTAAATATTGTTTTTTTTTTATTTTTTTTTAATTTATTTGACAGACAGAAATCACAAGTAGGCAGAGAGGCAGGCAGAGAGAGAGGGGGAAGGCAGGCTCCCTGCTGAGCAGAGAGCCCGATGCAGGGCTTGATGTGGGGCTCGATCCCAGGACCCTGAGATCATGACCTGAGCTGAAGGCAGAGGCTTTAACCCACTGAGCCACCCAGGTGCCTCTAAATATTGTTTTGAATATCAAATGTTGTTATAATTTTGTTTCAGTTACCAAATATGATTTATAAATTCCAGGAGAAGGATAATATATTGGAAGACTTGTATTTCTTCTTGTTTTTCATTGTTTTGTTTTTTTCCCAACCTGCCAGATGCTCCAAGATTCTTTATTTTATTATCTCCTTTCTCTCCCTTTTTTTTAAGATTTTTTATTTATTTATTTGACAGAGAGAGATCACAAGTAGGTAGAGAGGCAGGCAGAGAGAGGAAGGGAAGCAGGCTTTCTGCTGAGCAGAGAGCCCAATGCGGGGCTCTGATCCCAGGACCCTGAGATCATGACCCAAGCCGAAGGCAGAGGCTTTAACCCACCGAGCCACCCAGGCGCCCCCTCCTTTCTCTTTAAATTTTTTCCTTTAAACATTCTTTAAGGATAGGTTTGCTAGCAACACATTCTTTTAATTTTCCTTAGTCAGGGAAATTCTTTATTTCTCCTTCATTCCTAAAAGAATTTCACCTGCTCTGGAACTCAGGGTTAACAGTTGTTTTCTTCAAAGAGGAGAAGCTGTTGGAGGAGGTCATTGAGAGGAGGTGACCTCTGGCTGACCCATGAACTGAACCAGGCCAATCAGAAGCTCTTTATCCCCTCCCCTTCCCTTCAAATGTGCTTTCCGCTTACCTTCCCCACACCGGAAACTTCCTCAAGGACGCTGCCTTGAGGTAGGCATGTTGTCTTGAGTATATCTGCTCTGTGTCCATGACTAGACCCCGTTAAGGTTTTTATATAAACGTACAAGATTTGGACAAGCTGGTGTGGAGATCTATTCATCTTGCAGCTGCCCAAGACAAGCCTTATAAGTAAGTTCTCTTCTTTATTAAACCTGCTCCCTGCCAATCTGGAGCTTTTTCTTTGGCTTCTCCCTGCCTTGTGCACACGGGAGATCTCGAGTTGGCTATGAATCAATTTGTCTGGAGGGGTTGCCTGTATGTTAGGTGTTTGTGGACCACGTGAGTGCGGGGACCCCCCCCCCCCCGCCGCCGACCACCACCCCATGCCAGCTGGTCTAATGTACTCCTTTGAGGAATTACACAGAACCTACAGCGACAGAGAAGGGAAGTTCATGGCTGTGCTATGGGCAGATCTCAGCTGTGGGCAGTTGGACTGGTTACTGATGTCCACCTAGAGGCTGGAGCCCAAGTTGGAAGAAGAGCGGAGGTTAGAGAGGGACCTGTGGATGTCCACAACTCTGCTAGCTTTGGGGCTGGTGGAGAAGAAGGGAGAGCAAGGAAATAAATTGGAGACATTCACATGCTGTTTTGTAAGGCCGGAAGGGTGCAGGTGGCTGTGGATTAAGATCTGAGCGCTTGTGACAAAGCTTGATTGGGACTCTAAAGAGGCGGAATCCCTAGGAAAGTGACAAGAGCGGAGAGGAGGATGTCGTGGTGACTGACTCTGAAATGTGCAACCCATCCCCCCACCCCTGCTGGTGGTTTGATCCCTAACATAAAGGAAAGCAAAGTTCAACAACAGTAACTCCAGCCACTGGGGTAGCCCCAAATCTGGGAAATGTTCATGAAAGAATATGCTCCCACTGAGCGCATCCATGGAACTGCCAAGTTCCAGGAGAAGGCCAGAGTTAAGTATCCAGGCACGGTTAGTGTGGCTATGGGATGTGGGGGGATGGCAGGGAAAATGAGCAGCATCGCCACACATCCTGCCCTCCAGCAGCTCCTGCAAGGTGCTCAGGGGTTCAGGATACTCACTCTGTTATAGATGGGATTATTCTAGCTTGCATGGAGGCTTTGCCCAATGAAGAGAAACTTCTAGGCACGTGGGACCCAGGAAATCTATAGAGGGGGTACAGTAAATTCTTAGGGAGTGGGGAATTAGATGGGCAGTTTATACTCCTATCTTGGAAGTCCCTGATTGGGCTCCATTCACTGCAGCGCTGAAAACCAGGCTACTCCAGTCCATCCCCAGGACTTGGTATTGGACACTGATATCCATTATGAACCCACTGGTGGGACAAAATAGTTATGATGTTGGGCAATCCATTGCTGATCTGGGGGAGACTGACAAATCCCCAAAATGGGTGCAGGCTGTGGGAAAGACCTGAGACAGAGAGGGAGATGGGGATATTCCCACTGGTACTTGGTATACAGATGGATCTAGTCAGGGTAGTTTGTCTACATGGACTGCAGTCGCTCTTTATCCTAACATAGACACCATCTGGATAGAAACAGGACTGGACCATGGTAGCCACTGGTCTGAACTCAGAGTGGTTTGGATGATGGTCACTCATGGTTCCTGGCCATTAACCCTTTGCACTGACAGTTGGGATGTTCTAAAAGGATTAACCCTATGGCCTAGACAGTGGGAAGACCAGGGGTGGATTATCCTAAATAAGCTCTTGTTTCCCCCTACCACTTTGCCCCCAACCCAGCTACCATTTTGATGTTTCTATATAGTAAAGTTTAAGGCCCAAGAGGGTGAGAAGACTTCCTGAGCCATGTTGCTTGTAGCAGGGTCTCCCTTGCTGGTGTATCTTGAATATGCAGTATCTTTGGGTGGAAGAGTAGTCGAATAAAGGAGAATGAATGCTTCTTCTAACTCCTTGGTGTTAGTGGGGACCCTAGTAAGCCCCCATGCCACTGCTGCCATTTTCACGTGGTGTTTTGGTGTGATTTCTGTTCATTGAGTGGTGTGTGGAAATGGGCATTGTGGTAGCGTAGGTTAGGGAGGTCAGGAAATGCCAGGCCTGAGGAACCTTTTCCTGTTGGGTGAGAGAGTTGTAAAATACTTTAAAGTCCTATTTTTCCTCTATTTCTGGATTCTTCTCTACCTTTAACAGTTGTGTTTTGGGTTTGTTTGTTTTTGGCATGAGTACCGAAGGTTATAGTTGTACTTAGCACAGAGGAACAGGGAGACAGGAATTTAAGCCATCTTGTTTGGACCAGTATCAGATTTCTTTTATCAATAGAACGGATAGAAAATGACCTCTCATCCTCCTTGATTTGCACCGCCCTGGTCACTGTGGCTGAACACGTGTGGCTGAACACCTTTTCATCTGTTTTTCTCCTGTATGTTTTCTCTTCTGTGAAAGGCCTGTAAAGTCCGTGTCTTTATAGCTTCTATTGCGTTATTGGTCCTTATCCTCAAATAAGAGAAATTTGGTTTGAAACAGCAAACTCCCTTCAAAGAAAGAGGACAGCTGCTAAGGTCAAATAAAGAAACCTCAATTGGTGGGAAGCTGAACTATGGTGTAAGGAGTATGGCCAATGTAGTCGAAAGGGGTTTTTCAAAAGAATTTTCCATGACCTGTTGGTTTCTATCTAGGTCCAAACCCAAGACTCTCTGCTTGGTGTTAAGAAAAGACGACACAAGTGACAGGAAATTATTTGCTAGTAAGGTGGAGAGAAAGGGCCAGGGCTGGGTAAAATCGGGAGCCAGGCTCCATGCTTGATGCTCTCCATTAATCTTCCTTTCTGAGTTTCTCACTTCCTCAGTTTTTCAGTATCCACGTGCCTCCTTTTCTATTCCCCCCATACCCCCACCCCCCTCGCCCATGCTGCCCCAGCCCCATAGCCTTCAGAATGCCCTCTTACTCCAGTGCCAATAATAAGAATGCATGGGTTTTTGAAGACTACCTCTTAACCAAGCACCATTCCAAAATTGTATCCTGCATTTATATATTTTATCCCTCAAACAGCTCCTTGAGATCCCAGTTTGTTGCACTCACAAGTCACAGTCTGTTTGGTAGAAAGAGGAAGATTAGGGGTGTTCAATAAGTAACCCAAACAAGGCCGCATAATTAATAAGTAGCAGTCTTGGGATTCAGCAAATACACACAATCTTAATTATGCTTTAAAAAAAACGGAGGTCCTTTTCCTTGGTAATTTAAGCACCTTATTAAACCGGGAGCTTTCACAAAGACATTTGCACTTTAAGTTCTTTAGTCACATAAAAGCACTTCTGAAGAATGAAGATGATCCCAGATCTAACAGGCTGGGGAGTGGCTGCCTGGGGCATCACAGTTTCAGAGTAACTCTTTCCCAGTGGGCAAGATGAGCTGAGAAAGTATCCTATGTGAATGAATGGCTGAGGTAATAGAAAAATAGTTTAAAAAGGATGCGGGGTGGGAGAGGTGAGAGTCTCCATGTCTGTTTCTGGCACATATTTCCATGTGTTTATCTGCAAAGTGCAGATACTTACTGGATGAACTAACTGGATCTTACAGAATTCCTAGATGAACTAATCTAGTAGAAGATAAATCACTCAGGGACCCCCTGGGTGGCTCAGTGGGTTAAGCCTCTGCCTTCGGCTCAGGTCATGATCTCAGGGTCCTGGGATCGAGTCCCGCATTGGGCTTGCTGCTCAGCAGGGACCTGCTTCCCCCTCTCGTCTGCCTGCCTCTCTGCAAACTTGTGATCTCTTTCTCTTTGTCAAAAAAATAAATAAAATCTTTAAAAAAAAAAAAGAAAAATCACTCAACATAGTCACTAGAACAATTTACTCATAAAATAAGCAGTAGGTGTCATTTTTTAAAAAGATTTATTTATTTGACAGAGAAGGAGTGAATGTGGGGTGTGGAGGGGCTGAGGGAGAGAATCTCAAGCAAGACTCCTGCCTAAGCAGGCAGCCCAATGCAGGGTTCCATCTTGCAGCCCTGAGATCATGACAGGAGCTGAAATCAAGAGTCAGACACAACCTACTGAGCCACCCAGGTGCCCCTGTAGGTGTCATTATTTTAATTGTTCTAAAAAGTATCTTCGCATGTGTTTATTTAGACTTCCCAATTCCAAACATATGGGGTTAAGACGGATTGAGAAAACAAACAAAAATTACCTGTCTGAGACACATCTTCCAAGTCCCCATTTCCCATCCAAATATCCATCCCAGATGTCCCCCCCTCTGGGAAGACCCTGCCCTCTTCTTACAGAGCTGTGATCGCATCCTCGACGTCCACAGCAGATGCAGCAGAAGCCAAACGTCCCTGAGACAGATCTATGCTGGGGGAGTGTGTTTTACTTCAGAAGAAGGTCCACTGTTAAATTTCACTTAGAGCCAGACAGGACTCCCAAAGAAAGGCTTTAGGGATCTCCTAGAAAAAGTTCTTTTTATATTATAGAATATATAATTTCAAAATAGACTGACAGTGTACTTATTTCACTAAGAGGCGTGAATTCTGAGATGTTGTCATACTGAAGGCCCCAGATTGAAGGAATGCGTTATTGTGGGGAACTTTAAAGAACCTGTGCATGTCTGTAGGAGATGTTCATTTGTGGCAATTCCTGCCATCTTTTACTGTCTGAAATGGGTTCCTTATTTCTTTTCCTCCTCTGAGGTTATCTCACTGCTTTTGTTTTTACTGTTTAACACTGTCACCTCTGTGAAGCACACCGATTTCCAAGTCAAAGTTCTTAGAGAAAGTGCTTGGGGAGAATTAGAAATCTAAACTGTATGGGAAGCAAAGTTTGCATCCTAGGACTCAGGAATATTGCTACTGAAACACAATTACTCATGTTTTAAATTGAGATCTAATTCACATAATAGAAAATTGGGTATTTTAAAGTGTTCAGTAGTTTTCAGTATGTTCTTAAAGTTGTACAACCATTGCCATTATCTTTAATGGTAATTAAGTTAAATTCTGGAACATCTTTATGACCCCAAATTAGCAGTCATTTCCTATCCAATCATCCTCCTGCCTAATGCAAACCTATCTACATTTTGTCTCTGTAGATTTGCTATTGTAGACATTTCATATAAACAGAATCCTGTGGTGTGCAGTCTTTTATGACTGACTGCTTTCGCTTACCATCGTATTTCCAAGGTCCACTCATTGCTGTATCATGTACTAGAATTAAATTCCTTTTTATGGCTGGATAATACTCCATTTTGGGATGGTAGTCTATTTTTATCAGTTGAACACTTTGTTTCTCCTGTTGGGCTATTATGAATAATGGTGTTCTGAACATTTGTGTAAACATTTTTTCCGTGAACACCTGTTTTCAGGTTTCTTGAGTACATACCTGGTAATGGCATGGCTGAATCCCATGGTAACTCTATATTTAACTCCGAGGAAATACCAAACCATCTTCCACAGTGAATGTACCATTTTCCATTCCTACCAGAAATGTTTGAGAGATCTAATTTCTGCACATGTTCACTAACCTATTATTTTCTATTTCATTAAATGATTATTGTAGCCATTATTATGTGTGAGGTATTATTGTAGCTTTGATTTGTATTTCCCTAATGATTAATGATACTGATCATCTTTCCTATTTGCTTAATGGCCGTTTGTATATCTTACTTGGTAAAATATATATTCAGGTAATTGGCTCATTTTTTTAAATTGGGTTGTCTTTTAATCATTGAGTTCTTATTAAGAGTTCTTCAAATATTTGGGATGGTAGATCATGAACAGTTGTAGTAATTACAAATAATTTTTCCCATTATATGGCTTTTTTTCCCACTTTCTTAATTATGTCCTTTAAAGCACAAAAGTTTGTAATCTTGATAAAGTCAGATGTCCTCTAAAATTGTTGCCTTACTCAAGTCACAAAGAGTTTTATGGTTTCCTCTGAGAGTTAAATAGTTATAGCTCTTACAGTTTAGGTCTTTAAGTTGAGTTGATTTTTGCATATGGTATAAGCTAGGAGTCCAACTTCATTATTTTACATGTGGTTATCCACTTCTCCCAGAATCATTTCTTAGAAAGCTATTCTTTTACCCCTTTGTGTTGGCTCAGCATTCTTGTAAAAATCAATTGACTGTATACATATGGGCTTATATCTAGACTGTTGATTCTGTTCCCATTGATCTACATGTCTGTCAGTATGCCAGTCCAAAATGTCTTGATTACTATACCCTTATAGTAAATCTTATATTGGGCCTTTTTTATTGCCTTATTAATTTTAGGGTAAGCTTGTAAATTTCTATGAAACAGCCAAGTGAGATTTTAATAGGGATTATCGTGAGTTTATAGGCCAGTTGGGAGCATTTTAAGAATATTAAATTTTCCAAAACATGGAGGTGATATTTTTGAATTTATCTATAACTCTATGTATTCTATAGTTTTCAGTGTACCAGTTTTACAGTTTTTTCTCAAATCTATTTCTAATAACTTAATCATTTTCACACTATTTTAAATAAAACTGCTTAATTTCATTTTCAGATTGTTCAGTACAAGTATGTGGAAATAAAACTTTTTTATGTGTTCTTGTATCGTCCATTTTTTGGAATTAATATATAAGCTGAATTACTTTTTTTGTGCATTCTTACTATTTTCCATATATAAGATCTTCCCTGAATAGAGACGTTTAACTTCTTCCAATCTGGATGTCTTATTGCATTTTCTTGCATAATTGCTCTGGTTGCATACTTGGTATGGTTTCAGTCTTCTTAAATTTGCAAAGTCTTGTTTTGTCACCTATTGTATAATCTATTCTGGAGAATGTTAGATGTGCACATGAGAAGAATGAGTATTCTATTGCTGTTGGGTGGAATGTTCTGTATATGTCTTCTAGGTCCATTTGGTCTAAAGATGATTAAAGTTCAATGTTTCCTTGTTGATTTTCTGTCTGGCCGATTTGTTCATTACAAGAAAGTGCAATATTAAAGTCACCTACTACTATAGTATTATTGTCTTCTTAACACTTCAAATCTGTTAGTTAGTATTTTTTTATTATATTTAGGTGCTCTGATATGGGGCACATATGTAATTAGAATTGTTTCATCTTCTTAATGAATTGACCATTTTTATCATTGTATAGTGACCTTCTCTCTTATTACTTTTTTTTTGTCTTAAAGTGTGTTTTTTTTTTTTCTGGTTTAAGTATAGCTACCTCTACTCTTTTGTTTTCATTTGCATGGAATATTGTTTTCCCATCCCTTCACTTTGAGCATATGTGTGTCCTTAAAGCTCAAGTGAATCTCTTGTAGGTGGCATACAGTTAGGTCTTGGGTTCCTTTTTTGTTTTTTAATCTATCCTGCCACACTATGTCTTTTGATTAGAACATTCAATTCATTTACATGTAGAATAACTCTTAATAGCTAAGGACTTACTAATGCCATCTTACGGTTTTCTGTTTTAGTTTCCTTGTACTTTTTTTTCCCCCTCTCTTGTTGCTTTCCTTTGCGAATTGATAATATTCTGTAAGGTATGCTTTGATTTCCTCCTCTTTTGTATAAATACACTGTAGGTTTTGGGTTACCATGAGGCATACGTGAAACATTTTAAAACTGTTTTATTTTACACTGATAAAAATTTAACTTAAATCCTGTGTAAAACTGCCAGTTTACCTCCCCCTTTTATATTTTTGCTATCATAATTTGCATCTTTTTTTTTTCTTTTTATTTTTTGTAAACATATAATATATTTTTATCCCCAGGGGTACAGGTCTGTAAATCGCCAGGTTTACACACTTCATAGCACTAACCATAGCACATACCCTCCCCAATGTCCATAACCCCACCCCTACTCTCCCAACCC
>NW_019154107.1:16921859-16953262 GCF_002288905.1 Enhydra lutris kenyoni | reverse complement strand
GTAGAGCTGGTTTGGTGTTTGCAAATTCTTTCAGTTTTTGTTTGTCCTGGAAGCTTTTATGAGACTGACACGCTGCCTACTGCGCTAAGAAGGCACTTGTCCTGGAAGCTTTTAATCTCTCCTTCTATTTTCAATGATAGCCTAGCGGGATATAGTATTCTTGGCTGCATGTTTTCCTCGTTTTGCTCTGAATATATCATGCCAGCTCTTTCTGGCCTGCCAGGTCTCTGTGGATAAGCCTGCTGCCAATCTAATATTTTTATCATTGTATGTTACAGACTTCTTTTCCCGGGCTGCTTTCAGGATTTTCTTTTGTCACTAAGACTTGTAAATTTTACTATTAGGTGATGGGGTGTGGACCTATTCTTATTGATTTTGAGGGGGATTCTCTGAACCTCCTGGATTTTGATGCTTGTTCCCTTTGCCATATTGGGGAAATTCTCTCCAATAATTCTCTCCAATATACCTTCTGCTCCCCTCTCTCTTTCTTCTTCTTCTGGAATCCCAATTATTCTGACATTGTTTCATCTTATGGTGTCACTTATCTCTCGAATTCTCCCCTCGTGGTCCAGTAGCTGCTTGTCCCTCTTTTGCTGAGCTTCTTTATACTCTGTCATTTGGTCTTCTATATCGCTAATTCTTTCTTCTGCCTCATTTATCCTTTCAGAAAGTGGTTGATTTTCTGTTTCTAGAATTGCTGTTCTTCTTCTCTTTGATCTCCCGTTGGATTTGTAGGTGTTTGCAATCTTTAGATAAGCTATCTAGCTGATCTCCTGCTACCTGAAGTAGTCTCAACCTGCTACTTCTCTGCCATCTTGACTCCTCCCCCAATTTGCATCTTTTTATATTGTATATCCATTAAGAAATTATTGTAGCTCTAATTTATTTTTAATACTTTCGTTCTTTAACCTTCATACTAGTGTTAAGTAGTTAACACAGTGCCATATTACAGTGTTAGAGTACTCCAAATCTGACTCTGTGTTTAACCTTTACGGGTTGTTGTATATTTGTATATGTTTTCATATTACTAATTAGTATCCTTTTATTTCAACTTGAAGAACTCCTTTGAGCATTTCTTGTAAGGCAGGTCTTGTGGTGATGAACTCCCTAAGCTTTTGTTTGTTAGGGGAAGTCTTTACTTCACCTCCATTTCTGAAGAAGAATTGGTTGGGTAAAGTATTCTTGATTGGTACATTCTTTCTTTGAGCATTTTGAGTATATCTTCCCATTCTCTTCTGGCCTGCAAGGTCTCTGCTGAGAAATCTGCTTATAGTCTTATGGAGAATTTCTTGTATGAGAGAATTTTTTTTCTCTTTTTAAAATTCTTATTTTTTTAATTTTGAAGAAAATTATTTATTTTACAGCATGAGCAAGGAGACAGGCAGAGGGAGAGAGAGAATCCTCAGGCAGACTCCCCACTGAGCACAGAGCCCATGCAGGGCTGGATTCCAAGACCCTGAGATCATGACCTGAGCCAAAACCAAGAGTTGGATATTCAACTGATTGAGCCACCCAGGAGCCTCTAAAATGCTTCTTAAATTCTTTTATTTTAAATAGTTTTATTATAATGTGTCTTAGAGAAGATAAATTTTGTAATGAAAATTTTAGATGATCTATTAACTTCATAAAGTTGAATGTCCATATATCTCCCCAGAGGTGGGAAGTTCTTAGCCATTTCTTTAAATGTTTAAAAGCTTTCAATCCATTTCTCCTTCTCTTGGCCTTCTGGGTTCCCAGTGATACATGGTGTTGTTTTCCTTAATGGTGTCTCATAATTCCCATAGGCTTTTTCATTCCTTTTTGCTTCTCTGATTGGATATTTTCAATAGTTTTTTTTTTAAACAACATTTTCTTATTTTTTTAAAGACTTTTTAAAAGTAATCTTTACACCCAACATGGGGCTCGAATTCAGAACCCCGAGATCAAGAGACACCCACTCTTCTGACTTTGCCTGCCACATGCCCCTCAGTAGATCTTTCCTCTAGCTACTGATTATATATTCTTGGTCAAATCTGATACTGAAAAAAAAAATCAGATGTCCTGATGAAGTTCAAGCAGTAAACTCTGATTTATAAATGTTACTTAAATCAAGTTAAATCATATTTGGAAAAATGACATTTGTTATTTTCCGGACTAGTATGCCACCTTCTAGGCTACTAGGTATTTTTTAGGAAGAAACTATATTGTCTCTGAAAACATATTAGGAAGATAGGGAAGGGGTAATAGAAATAGTTTTCCATTTAAATTCTGGAGTTTGCATTAGGGATTCTAAAAATGTTTTGTTCCATTTTAAAGTTGACTACCATACTAAACTATCTAAAAATGATAACAAATTCAAATGCATTATAATTAAACTTGTAACACATTGGAGACAGATCAATATCTTGTTCTGACAGATGAACCAATCTTGGATATAGATTTTAGAATAATGTTCTTTTTAAACCATGCATTGATTATGAATTTTGTAGCTTGTCCCTGATGTTTAATAGGAAAGAAGGAAAGGAGGGGAGGGGAGGAGTAAGAAAAGAAAGGAATGAAGAAAAAAAGGAAATCATCAGCTTGTTCTTGTTCTTGTCTTTTAATCCCCAAATGTTATACTTCTATATTACACATGAATTATTACCATAAATCAGAGAATATTCAGACATACCAGCTTCTTTCTCTTTGTGACAAAGTAATTTTGTGCTTAATAACAAATGAGGATATAAAATTATTTTTTAAATTATTATTAACTATGGTCACCATGCTATATAGTAGGTCTTCAGAACTTACTCATCTTATAACTGAAGGTTTCTAAACTTTGATCAGTATCTGCCTTTTCCCTCTATCCTGCAGTCTCTGGTAATGATTATTCTATCTTCTGTTACTGTGAAGTTGGATTTTTTAAGTTGTTTTTTTTTTAAGATTTTATTTATTTATTTGACAGACAGAGATCACAAGTAGGCAGAGAAGCAGGCAGAGAGAGAGGAGGAAGCAGGCTCTGTGCTGAACAGAGAGCCTGTTGCAGGGCTAAATCTCAGGACCTTGGGATCATGACCTGAGCCAGAGGCAGAGGCTTTAACCCACTGAGCCACCCAGGCACCCCTTGAGTTTTTTGTTTTTTTTTTTATTCCCACATATAAGTGAGATCATGCAGTGTTTGTCTTTTTATCTGGCTTATTTTGCTTAGAGTAGTGTCCTGCTGGTTCATCTATGTTCACACAAATGGCAGAATTTCCTTCTTTTTTTTTTTTTTAAGATTTTATTTATTTATCTGACAGAGAGAGAGATCACAAGTAGACAGAGAGGCAGGCAGAGAGAGAGAGAGAGAGAGGGAAGCAGGCTCCCTGCTGAGCAGAGAGCCCGATGCGAGACTCTATCCCAGGACCCTGAGATCATGACCCAAGCCGAAGGCAGCGGCTTAACCCACTGAGCCACCCAGGTGCCCCAAAATTTCCTTCTTTTTAAGACTGAAAAATATTCCTCTGTGTGTGTGTGTGTGTGTACATGCACATCACATTTTTTGGCTACTGTAAATAATTCTGCAGTGACTGAGCATGTAGGTATCTGCAGATAGTGATTCTATTTCCTTTGGATAGAGGACGTAGAATTTTACATTTCTAATATATAGGCAGTTTTGGCAATTACTGTAAGATAATACATGCTTTAGATTTTGATGCTTATGAAAAAGAATCCTATATGTTACCTTTTTGAGCTTTATTTACTTATTTATTTAACACAAATTTAATTAATTCCTACCTAGTGCCAGGTACTTGTTAGCTGCCTGGCAGAAGGACCTGATGAATCACAGGGTTCTCACCCATAGGCGATGAATATACAGTGTGGCATCATGTAATGATGAAAGTTAGGAAGAAATATCAAACAGAGAAGGGGGCTGAAGGACAGAAATGAAAAGATGTTTTTTAAATAAGGTACCCATGGAGATCTTGGTCAGGGGTTTTTCTGAACGGAGACCAGGAGGAAGTTGAAGAGGCTATGTCAATATTTGAAGACCATTGTAAAGAACAAGGCTTGAGTGTTTTGGTAAAACTAAAAAAAGTCCATGAGAATGAAATGAAGTAGAGGAGGAGGAAGATTCTGGATGGAAAGCCTGAGGCCTGCCAGGGAAGGTTCATTATAATTGAGGTAATTTTTTCCCTTTCCCACATGGAAAGGACTGTGGGCTCTGGAATTGGTGCTGACTCCAGGGCTAGGGCAAGGAAAGTACTTATAAATCCTGTTGAATCAAAGTAAGGAAGTGCTTGAGAAAACAAATGGGGATATTTTAAAAAGAATAGAAGCCACTTGGAAGGTGATTCCACTAGCCAAATTGTTTGTGGTTTAAAAAAAAAAAATCCAAGTCTACCTTCTTAACCAATATTTAAGTGTACAGCACAGCATTGTTTTTGTTTTTGTTTTAAGATTTTATTTATTTATTTGAAAGAGAGAGAGATCACAAGTAGACAGAGAGGCAGGCAAAGAGAGAGGGAGATGCAGGCTCCCTGCTGAGCAGAGAGCCCGATGCGGGGCTTGATCACAGGACCCTGAGATCATGACCTGAGCCCAAGGCAGAGGCACAACACATCGAGCCACCCAGGCGCCCCCAGCACAGCATTGTTAACCATATGCACATGTACATCAGCTCTCTAGACCTTCTTCATCTCATATGGCTGAAACTCTATATTCATTGAACAGCAATTCCATTTTCCTCTATCCTGCCCCCCCAGTCCCTGAGAACCACCATTCTACTCTCTGTGTCTAAGAGTTTGACTACTTTAGATACTGCATGATTTCATGTACATGAGGTATTTTTCCATCTGTGACTGGCTTACTTCACTTAGCATGATGTCCTCAAATTTCCTTCACGTCATATGATATAAAAGGATTTCCTTTTTTTAAAGATTTTATTTATTTGAAAGAACATGTGCATGCAGGCACCCACAAGCAGTGGGGTGGGGGAAGGGGGAGAAGGAGGGAGAGAATCTCAGGCAGACAGCTGAGTGCACAGCCTTTTATGGAGCTCTATCTCATCACCCTTAGATCATGACCTGAACCAAAATCAAAGGTTGGATTCTTAACTGACTGAGCCACCCAGGTGCTCCAGGATTTCTTTCTTTTTGAAGACTAAAAAATATTCTCTTGTGTGTATAATATCATATTTTCTTTACCCATCCATCCACCAAAGGACACTTACATTTTTCTGCCTTGTGATCATTGTGAATAATGTGGCAATGAACTTGGGAGTACAAGTACCTCTCTCAGATACCTGTTTTCAATTCTTTTGAATAAATAACCAGAAGTGGAATTGCTGGATTATATGGGGAGAATAAAGACACATCTGTATGGTCGCCACTTTCTATTTAAAATAATAGAGTTATAAATATTTGTGTGTATGTACGTTAGCTAGAGTACATTGAGTTCATGGATACATACAGCTATGAAGGAAGGCAGTGCTAATAGGAGATGGTATTAGATTATTAAGTATCATCATTGCCCAAACTGAATGATTAGTTGTAAATACTGACAGATCAGGGGGAATATACAGTGTACCTTGATTTCATCAAATTCTGATGAAATCTCATGATTATATCATGGACAATGTGGAAAAGTGGCTGGAAGGAAGAACAACATATTCCATTAACCCAAAGATGTTTTGAGCAGCAAAATCTCAGAATTAATTAACCAATCTCAATCTGGAAGATTGAGAGGTATTTAACCTGGTACATTCACCAGTGCTAAATGTCCTTGAAAGTGGTATTTTTTTTGTTGTCCTTGAAAGTGTTTTAAAATGACAGACTGCACAGTGGTTTCAATAGCAACCAATAGAGAAGAAACTTGGGGGCACAGTGGTGTCAAGAACTCTGAAGGGTCTGAAATTTTACCCTACCTAGAAACTGTCAAGTTAGTCTGCCACATTTTCATGGATGCTGGCAATAGATAGCTTAATTACCCACAGTTCAGCAGGAGGCATGAACTCGATGATTGCATTTGCTCCTCTTGTTCCCCAAGTTCCTTAGGTTGATACGGAGTGGCCCCAGTGAATGCTGCACATATAATAGGTCTGTGTCACAGCTGAAGAACCAGAATCGTTCACAAAAGACTGCCAATAAACTTTGGCCTCAAGGGAGATATTATTTTTATGGTCCTGGATTGCTAACAAATCTGTGTTCTGACCAAGGAGTGAGACACTGCTTCTGTAATCCAAGGCTGTTTTCTTACACAAACATCCTTGAAAACAGAGTCCACAGCAAAAGGTCTCCATGCCTCTACTCAAAAGGCATGTAGAAATGTGAGAGACCCATGGAAAATTATTTCCCAACAGGTGGCTCTGCCATCAGTCATTCACGAATGTGCACAGATTGTTCCAAATGATCTTGCCCTGAAGGACAGCTTCTCAACTTTGCTGGGCCAGAAGAGGGGATGTGACAGCTGGTACTTGCTTTCAGGAGCACTCATCTAAAAATGATGACCCTTAAATCCTACATGTTACCTCCCAAGTCCTCACAAAACTCCTTACAAAACTTCTAGTGTCCATGCCCCTCATGCCTCGATTTCTCATTCTGCACCAGTAAGAAGAAGAAAAGAAGGAAAAGAGGAAGAATTTTATGCTAGTCTTTTCATGGTCCAGTGGTTTTAGGGACTTCCTTCCAGGACTTCATCTGGCTTCAAAGATGCAAATGGGGTTTGACACATGGAGTCCCACATCGGGCAGCTTCCTGTAGGAGGGAGAGAAATGACCCCCCTCTCTGCCTGTGGGGTCTGGGGTGACAGGGTGTGAGACTATGAGGTCACATAACCATCACATCAGCCACTGTCCATTTTTACTGGGTTGAACCTTGGGTTTACCCAGTTACAGCTTTCTGCTTGTTGATTATCTGTGCAGGGAGGTAGCAGAGGCGGCACCGTAGTGAGCACAGTCTCCTCAAAATAGCTAGGAAATCGGCCCCTACTGTGATCAACAACAGCCAGATGTGCCTTGGGAAGATGTAGCACAAATTAGAATTGGGGGGAATTCAGAGTTCGAAATAAATAAACCATCCTTAAGATAGTAGCTTATAGAAATGTATCTTGCCTACTTTCTTAGTTCTGGTTCAGTGAGAATTCCTATTTGCCCCCTGCCTAAGGGGAAATTAACAGGTTTAAGACCCTGTCATTTTCTTGCTTACTTATAGAGGGTTCACATACAAAAAAGTGGCCTCCCCAAAAAGGCTATTATTTGGTCCCTAATAGTATTTTTAGTCCTTAAAAACTTTGTGTTTATCATTATAAAGGATTAAAGCAAGAAAGCACTTTATTTTTTACCTTTTAATAGAGTATAACATTAAGCAAGGATTTAGTTGAAAGTTTTCTGTCTTCTTTCCTTTGTCACTATTCTCAGGGAGGACATGCTTAAAATTATTCTTGTATCGGGGCGCCTGGGTGGCTCAGTGGTTAAAGCCTCTGCCTTCAGCTCAGGTCATGATCTCAGGGTCCTGGGATCGAGTCCCGCATCGGGCTCTCTGCTCAGCGGGGAGCCTGCCTCCTCCTCTCTCTCTGCCTACTCGTCATCTATCTGTCAAATAAATTAAAAAAAATTATTCTTGTATCATAAAGGGCAGACAGGGATACAGTTTCATTATCAAGTCGGAAGTCATTCTCTGAAGAAAGAGATAGTTTTGCATCTGGTGGTGTAACTCTTGCCTTTAAATTAGCTCTTATGTTTGGATACAAGCTAGGTAAGTTCTAATGTAGCCAATTTCTGAAATGTTATACTTTTGAAAGACAAGTAGAATGTTTTAAGATTTTTTTTTTCTTAACTAGTGCACATCTTGACTTCTTATTTGTATGTGCTGCCTTCTGAAGGACAAGATCTCTTTTCAGAGGATGAATGGTCTTCATAATAAATCAGTTAATCTTGTTTAATATGTGTTTTACACTTGAAGTTGGAATATATATGCTACCAAAGAAAGACTAGAGCTGAGCATTCAATGAACCTCAAATTATGAGCGCTCTGGATTTATGTGAATTCTTAGAAGCCTACATCCCATAGCTTCTGAAAATATTCATCTTTGCAAATAAGTACTCACTCCTGTCCATGCTTCATATCATCCCTGTGTTGGGTAAGAGAGAAATGGAGAAAATTGTGTAGAATAATATCCTCAATTTTTTGCCAATAACAAATTCAGGAATAGATGATTGAGCTGAAACAGGTTTCCTGTGTGGTTTTGAGCAACTCCTGGACAGTTGATTACTCCCATCTACCAGCATCACCCAAGCTATCAAACTAGAATTTGGGGCATAAGGCTG
This sequence comes from Enhydra lutris kenyoni, assembly GCF_002288905.1. NCBI lineage: Eukaryota > Metazoa > Chordata > Mammalia > Carnivora > Mustelidae > Enhydra > Enhydra lutris. The sequence goes on along the minus strand of NW_019154107.1, from coordinate 16,944,997 downwards.
GGATTTAGCAGTATTTTGTTACCAATCCTAGATCTAAAATACACTGTGTAGTTGGGAATATTGATTAATTTTTCTGTAAAAAGGTAGGAAGTCTTTACCCCAAAGGCACAGAGAAGAGATTAACAGACTCCTCACAGTCTGTGTAAGAAACCCTGGTTTATGGCTACTCAAAATTTACCGAAATGCTAACCTAATTTCCATGTGACATAATAGTGTGATAAAGGCAAATTAAACATCAATTTGAAATGAAATGGTAAAGAATGTATTAAAAATAAATCATGTGAAGATTTTTTTTGCTTGTTTCTTTCATTCTGCTGTTTTTTGTTTTAACATGATGAACTTAACAGCTGAACAGGTTTTGATGAAGATACAGATTTCCTTTGCTTAGCTGAAATCCGTGCTAAGTGGGCGAATTAGCTCTAATTTTTGTGCCAACTGAGAAGTTTACAACTCACAATATCTGTCCTGTGCTATTCCTTTTCTAAAATTTAATCTGATATCACTTCAGTTAAGGGGCAGGAAACTTGGGGTGCCAAGACTTGTGCATATTTTTCCCAGTGAAATTTTTTAAAAAAAAAAAAAAAAACCCTTTGAGAACATTTTGCTATTGTTCAAGAGGGTGATGACTTGCCCAAGGTGATGTAGTCATTCCCTGTGAGAATCTGGATTCTCTCCTGGGTTGAGTTGCCTCTAAAGGCTGTTCTCTTTGCACTTGCTCCATCTTCCAAACTGTCTTTGCTCCCATCTTATTATCTGCGCTGTCTCTTGGTTCACGATACTCAATCATGGTTTCTGTTGAGAAAAGACATGAAGAGCTCTTCAAAACGGAGGTCTTCAAACCACATTTCCTTTGTATCTCTTTTCTTTAAACTTATTTTAATCCATCTTTAATCGTATATTTTTTCCTCAAATTATGTTCTTAAGATTTAAACCTAGATGTGCCATCCCAATAAAAAATGAAAAGAGACAGTTATTAAATTTTATTCAAATCCAGCAAATGAAAAAACAATGGCATTAGCCTTAAATAATGCACTTATTTAATACGAAAATGGTACAGCAATGGTGAGGTTACCTAGCTTGGTAACAGCAGCCAAGAAAAAAAGCAAAAAACAAATCAAAAGGTGTACTCTCTTTCAGGTTCAGCTCTCTGATCTTGTTCATCAGCCCATATTGCTCTCTTCTGCTCTCCTTCTTGGGGTGGGGGGAGCAGAGGAGACATTAAGGGGAATCAATAGGTGTTACAGGGTGTTCTGCAAAGGAACTGACACTTGGCGCTTCATTTACTGAAGGGTGAAAAATTGACTGCAGGGATAGAGAAGGATTGCACGATGTGGTCTAAATTAGATCCAAACACTTTTTAATCCTTGAGAATTGTATTAACCAGGCTAGCATGGAGTAAATATTTATTGAGCACCTACTGGGGAGAGGCTGTAGGTGGGTACTGGATTGACAAGATTAGTCTCTACACCTGAAGATCGAATGATCTAGTGGGAGCGAGCCAGGGTAATAGGTATAAACATTAATGAGTCTTGTGATGAAAGCTTGTTCCTTCAAGCTCAGGGCTCACACAGCTGAACTGTAAAGATATATCCAGCAGAGAAGGAAAATTGAGAGGCAAAAAGGTTAAATCCATGTGAGAAAAGAGTCACTAAATGGGAAAAATAAAAGTGACTAATAACAAATATATCACTCTTAGGGTTTCCCTAAACATGGAATTGGTCTGATATTTTTGATTTGCAATTTTATCCTAATCCTGAGTATTTCCTAAATGTTTCTGTCAATCCCTGACTCACTGGTGGTCCCACCACAGCCCCTCTGGATCAGAATCTGAAAGGAGTCCGGGAAGCTCCAGTATTACTAGTTCAGTTTCCCTGGGTGACTTTACAGGAAGTTGAGGAGACATTGCGTTAGCTGGTGCCTGAAACCACCATGGGAGTTTCTCTCTTTGGTTGAGCAACAGATCTCAAACTTCAGTTTGTGCAAAAAACCCCGAATCTCTACTGTTTGAACTTAATCCTTTTTTAAAAAATTATTTTTATTAACATATAATGTATTATTTGCCCCAGGGGTAGACATCTGTGAACCATCAGGCTTACACATTTCACAGCACTCACCATAGCACATACCCTCCCCAATGTCCATACGAACTTAAAACCTTTAGTTGGACATTTCCTTGCAAAGGTTAGGGAACATTCCTGCTAAGAATGTTAAGGTTCTTCAAAGAATTTCATTGCATGGGCCTACCATGAATCCCACAAGCCTCGTTTGATTAGCATTTTAAGGTTCTGATGGGGCACCTGGGTGGCTCAGTCTGCTGCGTATAAGACCTTTGGTTTGGGCTCAGGTTTTATCTCCTGGGTCATGGGATTGAGCCCAGGGTTGGGCTCTGTGTGCTCAGCAGGGAATCTGCTTGAAGATTCTCTCCCTCTGCTCCTGTCCTCAGGTGTACGGGCACTCTCTCTCCCTCTCTGATTTTTTTTTTTTTAAGAGAAATTCTGATGAAGTTCAACCTTGGAAGGTACTTTGAGAAGTACTGATTTAATTAGGACTTATTCCTCTGGAGAACAAACATATTTAACTCTTACATGCTTTGGGATAAAGAAGGATTTGAGAAATGGATTTAATTCCAGGCCATAAATCTACTAGAATATAAACTCTGAGAGGACAGGAATATTGTTTTTTTCTGTTTTGTTCCTGAATGTATTGCCAGCACCTGGAAGAGTGGCTTCCATGTTTCAGATGCACACAAACTATTTGTTGACTGAATGAATTTGCGGTGTAAAGATGTCCTGTCTCTCACTCTTGCATTCCTCCCATATCTCTTAACACCGTGTTACAACCAGAAAGCACTTGCAGGTGAATTCACAGAGAACAGGAGGGTGGTGGCTGGGGTAGAAGGGATGACTGAAGCACATCGGAACTTGAGAAGGGAGAAGAAAGGGTCGACAGAGAGCCCAGGATGGGTAGAGTCACCCACAGCTCTGCTGACCTCACAGACTATCAGGGCAATCCTAGTCTTGGACATCCATCACCTGTTTGGCCCCAAAGACTTTGGGTTGCCCCCGATGAGAGAGGGAATCCCAGAGGGAGAGGTGAGGCACTATAGGAAGTGTACATGAAGCAAAACTGTAGCTTTCTCCTCCCCTTCTCCTCTCATTTTCTCACTTGGATCATCCACAGGTAGGTGTGGCCATGACATCAAATGAGTTGGATTCACTCCTCCCCTGCCCTCAGTTCTTTTCAGCCCCTTTAATGCCCCTTTATTCAGTACCCAAGTATTCGCTTGCTTGTATGTTAGGGAAAGAGAAACTGAGTGTTAGGGACCTCACCAATCAAGGCAAAAAAAAAAAAAAAAAAAAAAGCCAGCCTGTGGTATGCAGCTCTTACGCCTTCTGCAAGGGTTGCTGCCAACAAGGAATGACTCCAAGGGGTTTGAATTATCCCCTGCAGAGACACCATCTGTTCTTGCTTTAGCTCTGGGTGTGAGCATTGTTAAGGGGACACCATAATGGCTTTTCCCAGCTGTTCCTGGATCTGGGACCATATCCTTTGAGAGCTGTGTGTTTTCAGGGGCCAGGGGTATAGAGATGTTAAGAATGAGAATTAGGTCTAACAAATGGAATACATAGCAGTATGTGCTGTAATCACAGGAGATGTTTTTCCCCTAGTAAGTGCTATGTACAGGATGAGGAGTTAAAAAAAAAAAGGAATATATTCAATAAGTCATGGTTGTGGAGCTCTATTCTGCTGTTTTCTGAATGTATTGACTCTAAGAGTGTACACATGTTTTCTTATGGGTCTTCCACAACAGGGTCTGGGCTTGCTCTTGGAATGTGTAGGATGTCAGCAAGTATCCTGTTGTTCTACGGAGATCGGCACTGTGTGTGAGGCTCTCTCGGGCATAAAAAGCCTTATGTTAAAGCTAGTACAGTGTTTCTTTTTACCTATGACAGAAGAGTTTTAAGGAATCTAGCTTTGTTGGTGACATAGGGAATACAGCTGGCTCTGATTTTCCAAAACAGGGTTTGGTTTTCCATCTTGGAGGGGTGCCTGGGTGGCTCAGTGGGTTAAGCATCTGCTTTTGGCTCAGGTCATGATCCCAGGGTCCTGAGATCCAGCCCTGAATCAGGCTCCCTGCTCAGCGGGGAGTCTGCTTCTCCACCTCTCTCTGCCCTTCTACCTGCTTGCGCATTCTCAAAATCTTAAAAAACAAAAATAGCTACCTTGCAGAAAATGGCAAGAAAGTGCTTATTATGTATCAGAAAAAGGCTATACTTTTCTCCCAATAGCAGCTATTGACTCTTACAATGTGTGAAGAATAAAATCCTAAATTTTGAGCAAGAAGTTTGGATGGAATGTACTGGAGTCTTGCTCATACTGGCATTTGGATGCAATGACAAATTAGGAGGTTGTTTAGATTTAAACCGGTGGTTTTCAAGTTGTGATCCATGGATCAGCAGCAGCATCAACGTCGCTGGGAAGTTGTTAGAAATGCCTAGAGCTTTGGAATCAGAAAATCTGGGGGTGAAATCCAGAAATCTGTTATAGCCAGTACTGCAGGTATTTCTGATGCATGGTGTTGTTTGAGAAACTCTGATGTAACAGATAAAATCTCACAAAGTCCCTTTCCTGTCCCCTTAGGCTACCATTCAACCTTTAGTATGCAAGCCTTTTTCTGATACATAATAAGCACTTTCTTGTCATTTTCTGCTTCAGAAAGGTTTTCTCTAAAACAGTCTGTGAGAAACAGGCAAAAATATAGGAAGAGTTTGGATAGCTGGGGAGGATGAAGGGGAAAATTATGGGTTGAGAGGATACAATTATTCCTGAAGACTGTTGGGTGCCTCAGGTCTTAGGACTTGAGACCTGAGAAGAGAAAGCAAGAAAGGAAACGAAGAAAGGACTGAATTAACGTTCTAAATTTATGGTTTCTAGTTGTATTTAAGACCAGTTCTATCACAATCAGTTATTTTACTGGAAATGGCATTGTCTTTCAAAATTGATGATTCCAGCTCCTTGGTTCAACTAAGCAATTGATAACAATCTACTAAGTATAAAAACAAAAGCAAAAATTGTGAGTGACTCTTTTGGTAGAAATTATCCTTATCAAGGAAGGGACTATCCCTCCTTTAACTCTGGAAAGGACCTGGGTGATGCAGAAGAGGTGTTTGTTCAGTGGAATGTATCGGGGTGGCTCCTACAAAGTCTACAAATGTAGCCTTCAGGGCGACCCTGTGGCCTTGTGGGAACTAATGGTAGAGAACAAGATGACCGCCAAGATGTGATTTCTCCTCCAAAAGTCTGTCTTACACGAAGTGAAGCTGAACCCATTCATGGTCTTTTTGTTAGACCTTTTGAGTCTTTAATGCCAAATGTGGGTCACTTACATAAGTAAACTTTATTTGATACTATAGATGTTTTCATTTTACAGAGAAAACTGTAAAGCCTTTGCTATAAAATTAACAATTTCTTTTTTTAAAAGATTTATTTATTTATTTTAGAGAGCACAAGTGGGTGGGGGAGGGTCAGAGAGAGAGAGAGAGAGATCCAGAGAGAGAGAGAGAGAGAATCTCAAGCAGACTCCCCACTGAACACGGAGCCTGATGCAAGGCTCATCCTTACAACCCTGAGATTATGAATTGAGCCAAAATTGAGCCAAAATTATGAATTGAGCCAAAAGAGTCGGACATTCAACCAATTGAGCCAGCCAGGGGCCCCAAAATTTATTAATTTCTTACAGATACTGGCACAAATACTTGGAGATTCATTTGCCTCAGATGAAATATATTTAGTTTCAGAAGCAGACTGCACTCCTTTCTAGAGCAAGAGATCGTAACTCACAACATTGTCATCTGGCAAACCCTCCCCACCCCTCTGCTTTTTTTTTTGGTCTTGGCCACATGTATATATTTGTGATCCTACATGTCATTGAGCTTGTCACACAACACCTTCCAGTCTCCAGCCCACCTTTCCAGATCCACTGATCTTTTTTTTCTTAAGATTTTTATTTATTTACTTGACAGAGAGAGAGACAGTGAGGGAGGCACACAAACAGGGTGAGTGGGAGAGAGAGAAGCAGGCTCCCCGCTGAGCAGGGAACCCAATGCAGGGCTCGATCCCAGGACCCTGGGATAATGACCTGAGCTGAAGGCAGATGCTTAACCCACTGAGCCACCCAGGTGCCCCCAGATCCACTATTTGATGACTCTGAGAGCCATTTTCCTATAGGCCAGACTTATTTTTCAACAGCTTTATTAAGATATCATTAAGAGGGACGCCTGGGTGGCCCAGTTGGTTAAGCGGCTGCCTTCAGCTCAGGTCATGATCCCAGTGTCCTGGGATCGAGTCCCACATAGGGCTTCTTGCTCGGCAGGGAGCCTGCTTCTCTCTCTGTCTCTGCCTGCCACTCTGCCTGTGCTTGCTCTCTCTCTCTCTCTGACAAATAAATAAAATATTTAAAAAGAAAAAAAAAAGATATCATTAAGATAGAAATCTGAACGTATTTAAGATATATATGTGATGTTCTGATATGCATATTCATTGTGAAATGATCACTGCAATCAAGTTTTTGGACATATCCATTACCTCTAAATAGAGACCATTTGTGTGTGTTAAGATTTAAGAGCTGTCTTCTTAAAAAATTACAAGTATACAAAACAGTATTGTTAACTTCATCACCATAGCTATACATTCGATCTCCCCAGTAAGTCAGGTTGTCAAACTCAATCACAAAGTTGTAAAAATGATTTGGATATCAATGCTTGGGGAAAGAAATGTTAGATTTAAATAACAACAAAATGAAACCTCTGTTCCTTTGAACCTCATACCAGTCATTTGTGACATTATCTGTGACTCCTGTCATCCACTCCCCTCCTTGTCCTGCTCAATCACTGAGACTTTTCCGTCTGGCTCCTCTGTTTATTCTGTTTATGTTCCATCCCAACTACTCCATCATCTTTGATGTAAACATCCATATAAGTAACTTTTCCTGTGCTCCAGCCTCCTGCTTTCATAGCACCTAGCCCCCACCCTTCCCACCCCCTACCCCATCCAAGAGGTTCACTAAGGACCAATTTCCAGTGTGGAGATGAGGTAATGCTTATGTAAATCCAACCTAAAATTCTATGAGGTACTTGATTATTTGTTCTGTTTCATTTGGGAGCTGTCATGTCTCTGAGTTGATTGATATTGAGAATGTGTTTTCTGAGTCATTGAGATTCTAGAAAATCAACTGCTTGTCAGAAAATCAACGCTTGCTCCCAACAGTGGACCATATTTTTTCTGTGGTCTTCCTACAGACCGGACTGTGTTGTGAATCACGAGGTCAGGATGGCTTTCTGGTTCTGCTCCAGCCAAGATTTACTTCATTATTTCTTTAGGGAAGGTGATTGAGAGTTGTTTCTAATTGGTTTCATTATAGAACAGATCCCTGAAAAAGATTTAACTTCCTCTGGTTTGGATTTTACAGCCTGTCATTACGAAGGTTGTCACCAGAGCCAGCTGTTGAACAGAAATTATCACAGGGGTGTTCAGCCAACAGAATGGAGTAAGAAATTATTTACAACCCCTTGGTGGGGAGGTGGTGTCCAATTTGGTCAAAGAAACCCAATGCCCTGTGCTAGCTATTAATGGAACACTTATAGGTGCCAGGCATAAATTATATATTTTTAATCCTTCCTCTGTAATGTATGTGATCTTGTTTTGTCTATTTGGCAGTGGATAAAACTAAGACAGTACATAGCTGCCTGAAATGGTAAAACTAAGACTCAAATCCAGGTCTGCCTGAGTCCCAAATTGGTGGTTTTAACCACGCTACTCTATTTCAGAATAGTGAAGCTTCTCCCACTCTGAGCTTCCTCTTGAACCCCCCCCCACACTCCCATGATCATTGAGAAAGCGTCTCCATGTGGTCCGTCTTTGTACATCTAGCATTGCGTCACTTGATCTGTGTACAGTAGGTGCTCAATATTTGATTGTCAAATGCTCACATCGGTACATTTTTATAAAACAGATCTGCCGCAGGTCCTGATATTTGCAGAGAACTTGTACATAAAATGGGGGAAAAAAAGTCAGAGCAAAGTTTCTTTCCTTCTTTGTCAGGAATATTTTAATAGGCGCCAGGAGAAGGGAAATCATTTCTTCAGCCAAGGGGTAAGAATGTTATTTTGGTTTTTGAGGAGAATGTGCTAGCTGAATGACAGGATGTAGCCCTCTCTGTGCCTCTCCCACCTTACACTTTCTGCCCCTTGACTTTCAGATTGACGCACCTGCTTGCTTTGGCCTATGGCATGTGGGTAGTGGTGACTGAGTGTCTGTTCTCCATCTAGACCTAGGCCTCCTGTGTTTCTGTTTGCCTCTTGCACCCTAGACATCAGCATGAGTAGAGCTCTTGCCAGAGGCTACACCATCAGCCTGGGCCTCAAATGAGATATGTAGGGGAGAGCTGAGTCAGTCCAGCCTAGACCGTGTGATTTTGACTTGTGTGAGTCATTCCGTCCAACTGCAGATCTAGTGAGGGAAAAATTCCTGTTACAGCCACTGAGTGTTGTGGCATATCTAATGAATACAGCAGATGTTCGCATTGTTTTCAGAGTTAACTGTCAGGGGCTCTAATTCAACAATATGCTATAATAACAGTTAATGATTTTTGCTCACTAGGTTTTACGCTTTAATTTTCTAAAGAGAGTCAAACCTCAGAAATGGACCAGGGCTGAGAAGCTAGGACAGAGTCAACCAACTGAACAGCCAGAGATGTTACCCCCATATGTCAAATGGAGTAGCCTCCCAGGGCTAACTCCTTAATGTAGGGAAGAGATCAGTTTTAGCAAGTTAGGCTTGGGTGTTTATTAGAAAATTTCTAATATTATCTGCAATTAAATTTAAGCTATTTAAAATGTGGTATGTGTAATATATATGTGTGTGTTGGCTTTCAGTCTACACCATGGAGCTCATTAGTGAACATTTAAACCTCCTAATCAAGCGTACACACTACTAGGCCTAGTTACTTGGTATTTCAGAGTCTCTATTCAGAAATCCAGACTCCACCAGCACCCTTCAACTATCTTTATCTCTGATCAGCACCAGATGGCTTGTTAATGAGTGTAATGTAAAGCATGATTTTAATTGCTGACTTGAGTGGTTTCAACATATGTGCATTAGGTAGAAATATTATTTATATTTCTGCCTTGCATGAACTGGGGTAAAAGGTCTAGAGAGGCCAGGACCTTTAAGGGCGGTGCTCCATGTCTATGACTATGCCTGATTCTTGCGTGCAGTCACTTTTGGAGGATTCTTTATACTGCCATGTCTGCCTTGCATAAAGATTTGAAGGAAAATGTTGACTGACATGCCTAAAACGACAAAATTATGATTATTTTCTTATAAATGTGGTATGTGTAGCAGAATACTATCTATGACTTAAAACCTATCATTGGTGGTTGAAAACAGAGTCCTAGAGACACTTTGCTATCTCTGTTAGAGGTTATCAATCTCTACTAAGATAACCTAATATTTAAGTAAAATCAAATTGCCTTAGCTCAGTTAAAATAGCTTCTTAAAAAGATTGAGTTAAAAATTAATCGTAAGTGGGGGCACCTGGGTAGCTCAGTCAGCTCAGCCTCTGCCTTTGGCTCAGGTCATGGTCTTGGGGTCCTGGGATCGAGCCCTGCCTCAGGCTCTCTGCTCCGTGGGGAGCCTGCTTCCCCCGCTCTCTCTGCTTGCCTCTCTGCCTACTTGTGATCTCTCTCTGTGTGTCAAATAAATAAACAAAATCTTTTAAAAAAAAGTTAATCATAAGTGGAATGAAAAAATAAAGGGAGGTATATTCCTTTAATGAAATTCTATTTAGCAACATAATATTACTATATGCAACAATAAGGGTTACTCTCAAAAACATGTTGAGCTGTACATTTCACATAGGGCATTTTGCTGTGTATGTTTCTATCCCAAACAAAAAATTACTCCCTGTAAGAAAGACACCAAGATGATCAGCAGATCCGTGGCGTGTCCTACGTGTTCGTAACTGTGATCCTTGTTCAAGATTCTCCTTTTCAATCAAATTCTACAATCCAGGGTGCCACCTTCTTATTTTTCCATTCATTTTGAAGCTTCCAGGCACTTGATTTATTCCTCTAACAGGACAAATAATTGCATGATGGGAAGGGCCACTCTTTTGTACAAATCCAAGGGTGCTCACTATTTGACACACTGCAAAGTAAATATGCGAAGAGCTCCTGCTGGAATTTTGCAACAACAGATGGCATGTCCCTCCAAGACCATCCTGGAGCTGTCTCAGAGAGGGGAAGTAGCTTGGCTGAAGTCACATGTATAGCTTAACTATAGCCTCTGGCTAGAAGCTAGAGAACTCTTTCTGCTTACAATATAATCTATGGTGAAATTTTCTTACAGTTTCAGATTTTGGGTTGTTTAAGGAAGAGTAATGCCTTCACTATCTCTTACATAGATTCAATTTATTAAAAATGAGTAATAGCTTTGTAGACATATTTTTTCAAGGATTTGAGGATTATATGTAAAATGAAATGTTTTAGAAAGTTTAGTTTTGACTTTAAATTCTAAAATATGCTATTAAATTGTGCAAAGGTAAGTCATAAATTAATAAACTACAATTTTAATTATAATTGGTACTTTTGAGCAGTTTATTCTACTCTTTTCAGGTTTAACTTTTATTTATTTATTTATAACATTTCTAGTGTAGTCTACCCTTATATGAACTTTAGAACTCTGAGGTTTCTTCCTTCAATATCCGTCTCATTAGTATTTCAAGACAGACTCTCAGAGTCCCGGTCTGGGTCAAAATGAAGTGAACATTGACGCTAATATTGTATGCTTTGGCCTGTGTCAATCAGCTTTACCAAAGCTTAGGGGAGTTAAAGAGTATCTAGAGGGAATACGGACCAGAAAAACAAAGATGAATAATCTGTCTAAAGTGAAGAAAGTTTAAATAAATTAAAATGATGTACTCTGAAGAAGAGAGGCTGAATTCAGAATTCTCAGATTTGGTTTTATTCAAATAGGATTCTTCAAGGGATGTTTTGAAATTCTTAGAGATTGTCCAAGTTACTTGCTCAAGTTTTTATTTCAAAATAATTTTAGGCTTAGCCGTTGAAAAAACAGCACAGACCTCTCTTACACACTTCACTTGGTTTCCTCCAATTATAACATTCCACATAACTGTAATGATTATCAAAAGTGAGAATCACATTAGTGTAATACAACTAGACAAAGTATACACCTTGTTTGTATTTCACTAGTCTTTCCACCAATGTCCTTTTTTTCTTTTGTGGGATCTCACACAGATGACCCTGAGTAATCATTTTCCCAAGCCTCTTCCAATCTTTGATAGCTCTTTAGTCTTTCCTTGTCTTTTGTGACCTTGACACATAAAACTAACCATTGCAGGCTTAGAATATAACACACATTTTTTATATTGTGCCAAATTGTTCCAGATTTGGCTACTGGGAGCGCTTTCTAATTGATTGCTCCATATTTTTGAAACATGCCCCAATCTAATTTTTTAGCACTTCCCATCCTTGTGATACTCCAAGAAGCTCTGTGCTTGACTTGCATTTTCCCTTCCCCAGCCCTCCACCAGCCATTTCTTCAAGGAGCCCTCATTCCTGTCATTAAAGAATGGCATTTAGAAACGGGACCTGGGAGCTAGGTGTGCTCATGGCTTCTGAAGGGTCACTGCTTCTGTGCTTTTTCTCACTGGGTAAAGCTGGATCATGTGTGTTTGACTAGAAACCCATATATACTCTCATATCAGTACTCCTTTCCATACCTAACTGTCCATCCATAAATTTAAAAGGAGACCATTACCACCTCTAATCCAACAACACATGGTTCATTCTAGCATGATACTTTTTTTGACTGAGAAATTGACTCTAATTGCCTGTAATAGATGTACTTATTTGTTCATAGCTGGTATATGTGAAGAGTCATTTCAGAATCACTAACCTACATCTCTAAATTCATCAACTAAAGTACAGTGTTTGTGTGCCAATTGTTTTTGTCTTTAGTAAAGTTACACAGTGCAACTGTTTTTTTAATCATCTGGTCACTATAGTCACAGCACTTATTTGCATGATAGATTCATTATGATAGTCTGCACTCCATTTTGATTTCCTATAATACCCTAGTTATTTTAAGTTTACATATGGAAATTTACCCTTTGTGGCCCAGGGTTCCACAATACAGGACAGTTCCACAATACAGGACAGTTCCATCACATCAAAAATAATCACTTGTTACGCTCGTGCCAAACAGGTGAAGGGGATTCAGAGGTATGAAGTTTCAGTTATAAAATAAATAAATGAGAGATTAAAAAGTAGAGCAATAAGGAATATAGTCAATAATATGTTGTATGGAGACAGATGCTCAAGTACACTTAGGACGAGCACTGGGAAATGTATAGGATTGTTGGATCACTATGTTGCGCAGCTGAGACGAACGTAACATTGTATGTCAACTGTATTTCAATAATGAGAAAAACTTTTGAAAACCCTCCACCCCATGAAACTATCAACCACTTCTCTGTTTTCGGTCTCTATAATGTTTCCTTTTCCAACATGTCATATACATGGAAAAACACATTATGTGGCATTTTAAGTCTCGCTTTTTGCATTATTTTGTTCTTCCTTAAAGTACCTGCTCACTTTATTTCAGAGAAGATCTCTTCTCCTGCATATATTTTAGAATAAAAAGTCAAAATCCTTAGTTACTTTGTTTCTTACAGGGAAATATCTTCAGAGATACACAATTTTCTAAAATTTTCTTCATGTTTTTTGTTTGTTTTGTTTTTAAGCTGCAGTATCTTTTGCATTAGATTCATTGTGTTCATTTTATATTTTTGTTTTCTCAACCTTGAATCAGTAGAAACTCATTCATTCCTTGGTTTTTCTCAACTGACACACACACAAAAACAATGGCTCACTGGTTCCACACTTGAAAAATTTCAGTTTCTGAGACCTAATCCTGAAGGTCAGGTTGAGATGCATGCCACTTGTGTCAATGTGAAATGTCCAGAAAGAGGATATTTGGTGAGAGAAATCAGACACTTAGTGAGATTATGCTTAAGAGAAGCTGGATCTTCGCCTGCTTTGAATTTTAAGTTCCACAAGTCAGCAAGTGCCTCAGATGCAGTTTGCAATTATGTTTTAGGAAGTGAAGTACTTGAAATGTTACACTATGTACCATGTGTTATTCCCAGAACTTACCTTGTATCTTTCCTTGTTTACAGAGCTGCTTGTTAGGCAACCAAACAGATTTGTATGCAAATGACCACCTCTAGTTATTCTATATTTCATTCTGAATTCTATATTAGTATGTATAATTTTTGAATAAATCAAGAATAGGTCATTTAAGGGTACATTTGGTTATTGATTTTAAATCAGTCTTTTTTTATGTAGAGTTGATAGCTATGAGTTGCCCTCTGAGCCCTGCTTTCACTGAATCCCATATGTTTCAGTATGCTGTGTTTTTATTTTAAATTGATCCCAAAGTGTTCTCTAGTTTTATTTGTAACTTTTTGATCTATTAATTGCATAAATGGGTTTCATTTACACACATTGGTGAATTTTCCAGCTTTCCTTTTCTTATGGGTTGCTAGTTTTATTCCACTGTGTCCAGAGAAGATAGTTTTTAAAATTTATTGAGACTTGTTTTGTGGCCTAGCACGTGGCTTATCCTATGGAATGTTCCATGTTTGTACTTGAGAACAAAGTATATTCTGTTGTTAGGTGGAATATTCTTTGTAAGTCAGTTAGATCTGATTGTTGTATAGAGTCATTTGCGTTCTCAATTTCATTATTGGTCTGTCTAGTTCTAAAAATTACTGAAAGTGGGATAGTGAGGTCTTTGGTTATTACTGTAGACCTGTTGTTATTGTAGAACCTTTAGTTCTGTCAGGTTTTGCTTCATAGACTTTGAGGCTACATTGCTACATATGCATATACTTAGAGTAGTGTACGTATATATATATATATATAGAGGGATTGACTCTTTTGTCAATATATAAAATGCACTTATTTGACTCTTGTAACAATTTTTATCTTCAATTTACTTGTCTAAATAACTTATTTTCCTTTTGATTTCTTTTCTGACTCCTTAGTTTTTCTGAAGGGTGTTGTTTAATTCCTACATATTTCTTAATTTTTCAGTTTTCCCTGTCTTAGGGATCTAGTTTCATCCTATTGTGGTAGGAATAAATAACTGATATGATTTTCAGTCTTTATAAATTTGTTAAGACATGTTTTGTGACCTAACATATGATCTGTCCTGCAGAATGTTCTGTGTATGCATATGTGCAGTTGAGAAGTATGTGTAATGTGCTGCTGTAGATAAGAGTGTTCTGTGTACATATGTTAGGTCCATCTGGTCTAAAGTATAGTTCAAGTCCATTATTTCCTCATTGATTTCCTGTCTGGATGATCTGTCCATTGTTGAAAGTGGAATATGAAGTCACCTACTATTATTGCATTGCTTTTTATTTCTGCCTTGAAATCTGCTAATAATTGTTTAATATATTTAGGTGCTCTGATATTATGTGCTGATACATTTACATTTATTACATCCTCCTGATGAATTGACCCCTTTTTCATTGTATGATGATCTTATCTCTTGTCACACTTTTTATTTTAAGTCTCTTTTACTTGACATAAATAGAACTACCCCTGTTGTCCTTTGGTTTTCATTTACATGCAATATCTTTTGCCCTCCCTTCACTTTCAACCTATGAATGTCTTTAATGCTTAAGTGAGTCTCTTGTAGGCAGACTGTAATGGCAGTCTTGTTTTCCTTCCTTCCTTCCTTTGTTCCAGCCATTCTTTGTCTTTCAGTGGGAGAATTTAAACCATTACATTTAATTGTTGGTAGGTAAGACATTACTGTCATCATTCTGGTAATTGCTTTCTGATTGTTTTTGGTTCTTCTCTTTTTGTGTGAGTCAATTTTTTTTTAAAGTGGTATGCTTTGATTCTTTTCTCTCTACCATTTGTGTATCTATTGTAGGGTTTTGCTTTGGGATTATACATCTTTTTTTTAAAGATTTAATTATTTATTTGAGAGTAAGAGTGTGTCAGCTGGGGGGGGCAGGGAGGGGTGGGAGGGCAGGAGGAGAGGGAGAGAACCTTAAGCAGACTCTCCAAGCTTTGGAGCCTGATGTGGGCTCAATCCCAGACCCTGAGACCATGACCTCGGCTGAAATCAAGAGCCAGGTGTCCAACAAACCGAGCCACCCAGACACCCTTGTTTATATACATCTTACAGTAGTCTCAAGCTGATAACAACTTAACTTCAGCTGCATAAGACATTTCTACACATTTTGTGCTTCCTCACACATTTTATATTGTGTTGTCACAATTTACATCTGTTTTATATTGTGTATCCAACAAAATATAGCTGTAGTTATTTTTAGCTACTTTTACTTTTTTTTCTTTTGACCTATATGCTAGGGTTCACAGTGATTTAAACACCACCATTTCAGCATTACAGTATTTTGAATTTGACTATTTACTTCGACCAGTGAATTTTATATTTTTACATGTTTTTATGTTGCTAATTAACACCCTTTCAGTTTGAACAACTTTCTTTAGCATTTCTTGCAAGGTATGTCTAATGGAGATAAATTTCCTCATCTTTTGTTTGTCTGGGATAGTCTTTATCTCTCCTCTGTTTCTTTCTTTTTTTTTTTTTTAAGATTTTATTTATTTGACAGAGAGAGATCACAAGTAGGTAGATAGGCAGGCAGAGAGAGAGGGGAGAAAGTAGGCTCCCTGCCAAGCAGAGAGTCCAATGCGGGACTCGATCCCAGGACCCTGAGATCATGACCTGAGCCGAAGGCAGAGGCTTAACCCACTGAGCCACCCAGGCGCCCTCTCCTCTGTTTCTGAAGGACAACTTTGCTGGGTAGAATATTCTTGGTTGGCAGTTTTATTTTGTGAGCACTTTGAATGGATCAGCTCATTCTTTCCTGGTATGCAAGGTTTCTGCTGAGAAATCTGATTTTTTTTTTTAAATTTATTTGACAGATCACGAGTAGGCAGAGAGGCAGTCAGAGAGAGAGGAGGAGGCAGGCTCCCTGCTGAGCAGAGAGCCCGATGCAGGACTCGATCCCAGGACCCTGAGATCACGACCCGAGCCGAAGGCAGAGGCTTTAACCACTGAGCCACCCAGGCGCCCCGAGAAATCTGATTTTAAAGCTCTTCTCGCTCTTTGATTTTTGAGAGTTTGATTATAATAGGTCTCACTGAAGATCTCTGGGTTGAGTCTGTTTGTTGATCTTTGAGCTTCATGTCCATGGATGACCATATTTATCCCCAGTTTTGAGAAGTTTTTGCCATTATTTCTATTTGTGTTTTGTTATTTTTTCTTTCTTTCTGGGACTTCTGTAATGCAAACATTGTTTTGCATGATGGTATCTTCTAATTAACAGAGGATTTCTGCACTCCTTTTCATTCTTCTTTTTTCTCCTCTTAACTAGATAACATCAACAAATTGGTCTTTAACTCTGCAGATAATTTCTTTTGCTCAGCTGAGTCTGCTGTTAAAACTTTCTATTTCATTTTCTCATTTCATTAATTTTATTCTTCATCTCCAGAATTACTATTTGGTCCCTTTTTTAAAAAATGATTTCCATCTGTTTGTTAAACCCTTGTCTTATTTATGCATTACTTTTCCTGAGTTTGTTGAATTGTCTATTTGTGTTCTTTTAAATCTCACTGAGCTTCCCTTAAAATAAGTATTTTGAATTCTGTTTCAGTTAACATAAGGTGTATTGGTGGGAGGGGTGGGGGGCTTGTTTCTGGAAAATTACTGTGTTCCTTTAATGGTGGTTTGTTGTTTTTTCATGTTCCCAGTGGCTTTGTGTTAGTGTCTGTGCATTTGAGGGGGACAGTCACCTCTTCCAGTCTTTTCAGACTGGCCTCAGTTGGGAAGGACTTACACTAAAGGTGACCACAAGGGTACTAGCTAGGTGGGGTTCAGTGTCTCTGGTTCCTGGGAGGGCATGGTGGTGTAGTCTCCATGCAGTCCATGAGCCAAGGTCAGTGTCAGCAAAGATTGGGTTGGGGCAGGTGGGAGGTCTTCTGTGGCCCAGACTATAGAGGTCCTGCAGGTGGCAGTGGTAGGCTGGCATTCAGGGATAGCAGAGCTGGGGCCTTCATTCAGGCATATGTGAAATAACCACAGAACCTGGGTTCTGGGGCACAGGTGCACGTGCTGTGGTGTGGCACTGTGTCTGAGGTGCAAGCCTGTGCAGTTCTCCTGTGGAACTCTCTTGACACCATGATTCAGGCCCCAGTGTCAGGGTGGCATTGGCAAAGGTCCTGAGATAACAGGGTGCAGAGGGCTTGGGCCTGGGGGCAGGTAACAGTAAGAACACACCCTTGGGATGGTGGGTCTAAATCCCAACTCTGGCCTCAAGAGGCATTCACAGAAGAGCAACAGTTTAGTGCCAGTGATATTGGTACAGAGCCATGGTTTAGAATTCCAGGGGCAGGGTGAGGAGCAGCAGGGCTGGGACCCCAGTGATGGTGGGTCAGAGCCTTGACTTAGGACCTAGGGGCAGGGTGCAGAACAGCAGCTCTGCAGCCCCAGTGATGAGGAGTCCGTCATGGCTTAGGACCTAGGGTTGAGCTGCAGAGCAACAACAACACAGCCCCAGTGATAGCAGGTCATATCCAATGATTTGGGATCCAGAAGTGGCAGAGTGGTGGCAACTGTGATCTCATCAATGGTAAGGTGCTATGGCATTTCAGAAAGCTTGGGGCACAGCAGCAGCTGGGACCTCTACAGGAAGCATTTCTCCTGCAGTAATGGCTCCTGACCTGGAGAGATAAAGTTATGGGGATCCTGGGAAGCTCCATCAGCTGAGTTTAGCTTGTGAAGACTTCACCCAGTGAAGACTGGGTGGTCCTCAGTAGCAAAGGCTGAAGGTCCATGGTGGTAAAGCTTACTGGGGTTCTCTTACTCTCCTTTTCCCTGTGGAGTAAAATCCTTCTGAGGGGTCCCTCTTGGTGCTGAGCTCCTCTAGCTGGGAGGGGGATGGGTAATACAGGTAAAATGCTACCTCCATTTTTTTGTGTGGCCATTCCTGGTTTCTAGCTCTGCACTATTGCTGCTGCTGCTTCATGGGAGTACAGAACTTTCCCAGAGCAATGCATCCGTTTGTAGTTGCTCATTTATTGTTTTTGTTGCCCTTGTGGAGGAGATGAGCATTGAAACCTCCTAGGCTTCCATCTTGCTGATGTTACCTTGACTGAATTTCTCCAGTGTACCATTTTGATTAAATCCAGAACAGGCTATAGTCAAAAGGAGAAAGGACAGGAGAGGACTCCAATGGGTTTAGGATTTGGTTTTTTTTGTGGTAGGGAAACCGAGATCTATTATTCTAGTCCCTGCAGCCTAGAATCCTGAAATTGGGTTAATACCATCTTATAGTCATATCTTTTGTTCTCATATAAAAATACGTTTCTGAGTTCATCTTTTTTGGAGATGTAGTTAATGAAATTTCACTTTGATCTTATTTCAGTGTCTTCTCTGAACTTTGCTTTAAGATGCTGTTGCCATCATGGGGCTCTGGATCCATTTCATGGGCTTTTTAATGGACAGAGATATTGTGTATCAGCCATCACCACAACGGGACTGTGAAGTGTATTTTCTCCAAGACACCTTCTGTCCTTGTAAGGTCAGGATACTTTATTGAGGGCCAGTTGGCCTGGCATGTGCCTTCATGAAGACAGTGAGAGGGGATCCCTCAGCAGAGGCAGGAACTGGGCTCCAGACTCAGTACTGGGGCTGTGTGGCTAGCACAGCTGACCCTCGTGGGTGTATAGCAAGTAGTTCTGATGAGGTCAGTCCAACCAGGGAGAACCAACAGTCCTCGACCAAAGCAAGAGAGACGAACTCATGAGCCGTGCTACCTACAGTGGGTAAGTGGTAGCTATGTGGGCAGAGGGCATTATCTCAGATATCATAGGAGTGAGCAGGCATCAATCTCAAGGATCTTATCCTCTCAGCTTTGCCAGGATTCAGTCCTGAGGAAAAGAGCCAGGGCTGGAGGAGCTGAGAGACTGGAAGAGTTTTGTTGAATGAGGTACCGTATGAGGTACTGATTTCAATCAGATAAGTTTGAACTATATTACACACACACACACACACACACACACACACACACACACGCACATGCACACACAATTGCTTTCAAATGCCTTTAGTTATATTTTCTCCTTGGCTAAAATGTCCCTGGGAGTTTCAGTTTCTAGAAAAAGGACACAGGGACTACTCAGTAATTAATTTCTGAATGATTTACTAATTTAGGTTAATTATTTAAGTTGGGAGAGTAGAGTTTGAACTGCAGTTTAATGTCGCATAGTCAGACATGGTAGAAATACCTCTGTGCTCTCCTTTCTATAAGATGAATAATGGAAGCCTTTGGAGGGAAGGAAGTCTCCACTCTTCTGTGTGACTGCACTGTTTAAGGAGCATTGCCGCAAGGGGAGGCATATTTCCTTAGAGTCCTGGAGAGAGAGGAGCACCTCAGAGAAGATAATGCACAGAGGCTCAGTAGTCTGGGAGCCTTCTGGATTCCTGAGGGTGAGCAACCATGCACAGTTGTCCTCTTCCTGAGGGAAGCACTCTTTGGCATCCAACAGTGCGCCAAACACTAACGTTGGCTGCAGGCCCATGGATACAAGGCTCAAGATCTTGGTTGTCTTTGCCAGGAACACCTTTCAAGGAAATGTTGACAAGAAGTGTAACATACTTCTCTTACCTCACACAATTACCAGAGGGGAAATCAAGTTTTAGCAAGAACATGACAGCTGCAATGTATATTGTTTATTAAACATGCCATCAATCATCAGGAATTTCCAGTGAGAGAATCCAAGAATATGTCGGCAAATTTCATTAATTAAGATGAATCTTGATGTGTCTTTGCAAGAGACTTGAAAGCTGGGATTGTGGTTTATTATGGCAGGAAAGTATATGATTTTTATGTATGGACTTCACGTTGGCTGAACTCTTCAGTCAGGTCCCTTTCTTCCTGTAGGAAGTGAAAGATCCTTTGATAGACTTTGCAAATAGAATGGACCTGTCACTGCAATTTTATACAGTAACTGAGTGCTATAACTGTTGAGTACTCAGGCATTTCACTATTAGATATTAATTTGTTACACTATAAATCACTGTAAGGTAGGCATATTAAATAGGAAAACTAATAATTCTGTCAAGTATCTGTCAGGACTCTACTACCTGATACCTATGGCTTCCAGCTTGTTGAGCATCACTGTGTTATCAAGGACAGCATCATCTGGTGAAGGGGGAGATGAGCTATCTAGGGCAAAATTGCTGATCACATACAAATTCCTAAGTTTGATGCCTTAAAAAATATCTGCATCAAGGAAAATTTCTAAGCCTGATAATGTGCACTTTGTTAAACCAGGAGACTTGTGTCAATCTTGAAAGACAATTTTACATGACTTACCAGAAATGAAAACAAAACTTTACAAAAAGAATATGCTGCTGGCAAACTGTTGAAATAATAGATTTTGCTCAAATTGATACAGTTTTTTAGTCTATCTCCATGGTAAAACTTGGTTTATTTAAGGTGAAAGAGTACAAACTGTCTTAAGACTTAGGCCAAATTAAAAAAAAAAAAAATTCTCCGGGCACCTGGGTGGCTCGGTGGGTTAAAGCCTCTGCCTTCGGCTCAGGTCATGATCTCAGGGTCCTGGGATCGAGTCCCGCATCGGGCTCTCTACTCAGCGGGGAGCCTGCTTCCCCCCTCTCTCTCTCTCTCTGCCTGCCTCTCTGTCTACTTGTGATCTCTGTCTGTCAAATAAATAAATAAAATCTTAAAAGAAATTCTCTATTAGACAAACACATAGTTTCAGGGTGCAGATGCTTCTTTGAAAAACTTCCCTTGAATCAGTGTTATAAAGAATGTCTTGTAAGAAAGGGTGAAAAGGCTTTCCACGTCTTTACAGACTTTAGGGTATCAGAAAGCCTGAAGGACCTTAGGGATGCATGTCATCACAACTTTTTTTTTTAATTTTTAAAATTTTTTTAAATAAACATATAATGTATTTTTATCCCCAGGGGTACAGGTCTGTGAATCGCCAGGTTTACACACGTCACAGCACTCACCATAGCACATACCCTCCCCAATGTCCATAGCCCCACCCCCCTCTCCCAATCCCCCTCCCCCCATCAACCCTCAGTTTGTTTTGTGAGATTAAGAGTCACTTATGGTTTCTCTCCCTCCCAATCCCATCTTGTTTCATTTATTCTTCTCCTACCCCCTTAATCATCACAACATTTTTAAAGTTGATAAACACCACATAGAATTGAAAGGATCTAATCAATGTCAGCGGTAGTCAGGTGTGCAGGGTCGGGAGCAGAGATTGAGAACAGCAAGTATTCACTGAACACTTGCTTTGTGCTGGACACTCTTCTATGTGTTTCATATCAGTAGATGACAGCAACCTTGCGAGGCAGATTCATCAACCACCGGGTACAGAAAAGGAAGCAAAACCACAGAAAGTGTATGTGACTTTTCCAAGGTCACACAAATAGTGACTGGCAAAACCAGGGTTGAAACCCAGACAGTTTGGCTCTAAATCATTGTTTAAGTCTTGTTTTTATTGGGGGGGGAGGGGTTATAATTGTTTAAATCAGCATAATCCTTTTAGTTTACATACAATACAATTTCATCAATTTAAAATACACAAATGAGATTTGACAAATGTAATACACTTATGTAACCACCAGCACAATGAGGATGTAGAACAGTTCCATCATTCCTGAAAGTTCCTTTGGGCTCTTACATTGTCTCCTCGCCCTACTTTCGGGCTCTGGCTGCTGCCTACTTTCTTTCACTTCAGTGACATTTGAATTATTACAATGTTTTGGCTACTATGAATAAAGCTTCTGTGAATATTCACATATAAGGTTTTTTTTTTTTTTTAAAGACATGAGTTTTCATTTCTCTTGGGGAAATACCTGGGAGTGATTGCTAAATAATGGGTGGGAGTAGTATCTCATTATGGTGTTAGTTTGCATTTTCAGAATGCCTGATCCTATTGAACATCTTTTCATGTGCTTATTGGAATTTCATATACCTTCTTTGTTGCAGTGTTTGTTCAAATCTTTTGCCCATTTTTAATTGCTTTTATTGTCTTCTTAATGAGCTATAAAAGTTCTTTTAACTATTCTAGGTACAAAACCCTTATGAGCTCTAACTTTTCAATTATTTTGTCCCAGTCTGTGGGTTGCCTTTTCTCACCAAAGCAAACAATGTTTTATTTATTTGTTTTTTTGAAGAGCAAAACTTTTTGGGTGATTTATGGTTCATTTGTTTGTGTCTTAAGAAATTGCTGCCTAACCTAGCTCACACATACTTTCTCTAGAAGTTTATAGTTCTCACCTAGTTTTAGGTGTATGATCAATTTCAAGTTTGTGTATGGGCTGAGGGGAGAGTTGCAGTGTATATTTTTACGTACAATATCCAAAATTACAAAACCATTTCTTGAGTGGACTACACTTCTTCCACCGAATTAAATGGACGTCGGTGTCATAAATTCATCATATATATGAGTTCAATTTCTAGACCTTCTGTTCTGTCTAATTCTCTTAGGTACTAAAAACACTGTCTTGATTATTGTAGCTTTATAATCTTGAAAGCAGGTAGTCCATCAACTCTGTTTTCATTTTAAAAAGAATTTTAATTGTTTAGGGCCATTATATATTTATATAAATTTTGTAGTGTGCTTGTCAATTTCCACCAAAAGATTTTCGTGGGATTTTGATTGGGATCACATTCAATATGTGGATTAGTATGTGGAGAATTGACATCATGGAATTGACTAATTGACTAATATGGAATATCTCTATTTTTACATCATTTAAAATTTGTTTTGCAGTATTTTGTAGCTTTCAGTGTACAGCTCTTGAATATGCTTTGTTAAATTTATACTTGTATCCTACTTGGATACAAGTATAAATGGCATGTTAATTTTTTTTTCAATTTCCAGTGGTTGTGTTTTAGTACCTAGAAATGCTGCTTACTCTTCTTGAAGATGGCGGAGAAGTAGCAGGCTGAGACTACTTCAGGTAGCGGGAGA